>NC_092019.1:15046327-15203827 GCF_042242105.1 Pempheris klunzingeri | reverse complement strand
TGTTAAGAAGACAAGGTAGCGTCATTACTTTCGTCAAACGTATCATCATCTCTCATCATCTAAAAAAGAAAACAATCAGACAGGAGGCTCTTGATTGCGCCTGAAGAGCAATAATGCGTTAATAGAAATTGTTGTAAGAACTTAATACCACTGCATGTAGCTACTGACATCACTGTCTTTCTATCTCTTTTTGTCTCTTTTTCATTTCCTACAGGTTTTAGTTTCTATTTCCTCTCTATTATTGTCCTCTCTGACTAACTCGTCCTTTCTCTCTATTCCCCACACCATCTCTGTCTCTTTATGCTGTTTTCCTGGATTTACCTGTCTGCCTTTGTCTCTGTTTTCTACCTCTCGCTCCCCTACTTGTGCTTTATCCAACATTTTTCTCTTGTTTCTCATCCATTCTTTACCTTTCTCTCCCTGCCTGTATTCTCGGCGCTTGGCAGCCGTTCTGTCTTTTCTGCAGTCTATGTTTGTAGGAGTGTGTGAGTTTACAGACTCTGAGTGTTCACTCATCTGTGTGCTTATGTTTGTGTGCATTCATGCATATATGAATGTGTGATAGCTGTGTTTAAACAAGCAGTGACCCCTGCCCCCCCCCCCCCACACACATCCTGCATTTTGCAGAACAGTCCTGAAAAGGGGAATATTTGTCCGATATTTGATGGAATATTTTTGAAGATATCAAAGGTTTTATATATACGATATCTCAACATTTCAGACCAAAGTGCCTCTCCCATAGCCCTGCTGCTCCGTGGTCAGGTCTCTTGCTTAATCTCATTCATTCTGTACCTGTACTCAACTGTTGACTGACAATCTATTTTAGCTTTTATGCTACTATGTCAGCTTAGTAGTTTAGAGAGTCTGTTGCTGAGCAGCAGCTCTGACTTGTTTTTAGGCTCGGTTTCTCTCTGCTACGGTTTAACTTACTGAGCGATTCAGAGACTCACAAGAACTTAACAAAACGAAGAACAGAGAAGATCAGATTAAAATACACACAGGAGGGGTGTGACATGAACTGGTCCTAATGCCCCGTCCTATCACTTTTTTTTCTTAGCAGCATACATGGACATATTTGACTTTAAAATACTGAACTAAAATTTATGTAGGCAAAGCAGTTTTCTTCAAGTACCACCAAGAAATTCTCATCAGGCTAATGTTGGGGCACTCATGAATCAGCAAAATAAACAAATTCATCTCTGTTCCACATTCTGTATAACTGTGGAAGGAGATTAAAGCATCTTCATGACTCAGCACATAAACTTGAGTCAAACAAGACAACTGTTCTTTTTCGTGCTCATGACCACTGTGAAAAAAGGGGCTTCAACCATCTGAAAAGAACAAATTGTTTGGATTACACCCCACAGAATGACAGATGTGATATTAACAATGGCTCAAATAAGGGTCACTAAGATTTTGACTTTATGAAACAACGTAATATCACCCTTTGTAATATTAGAAATATCTGCATCAGAAAATCAAGCTTTTGAATGTGCGGAACACATATGTAGGTTTAGAATAAAATAAGATTAAAATTGTGCACGGATTCTGACAGAAAAAAAATTCAGCTTCAGTCTTTAGACACATAACCTCATTGTACCTACGAGATAACTATTTAAACATTTGAAGCGATCTACTGAAATGCATCAGATCTCAGTGGAGACGGACAAGTTTCGTGTTTTAAAAATATTGTAATATTTTAGATCTTCCATTTACCTCAGGAGTCGGGGTAGTAATTTTCTCATTCATGAACACTTGCAGTATATCTGTGCATGTAATGGATGTTGGGAATCAATCAGTTCTGGAAATCAATCAGTATGGTATTGGATGAGAAATGAATGGCTGCCTGCTAATCTGTCTGTGAGTGTGTGTTAACAGTCAAGGGTGTATTTATAATGTATAGCGGTGATAAAGCCGGTGTATAGCTGTTGTGAAAAAGGATCACAGAGTAGACCGCTGCCTTCTAATCCTGCTGTTTTAGTTGATCTCATCCTCTCACTGTCTCTGTGTAAGGAAGCCACATACAGGTTAACTACCACACACGCACACAAACTCAATGCAAACATACTAGCATCGCACAGCATGAATGCACACGCACGCACGCACGCACACACACACACACACACACACACACAGACAGTATACTGTCCATTTATCTTTACAGGGAACATTTAGACTGCAAAGGGAAACAGTCAACCAGAGACAGTGACATTGGACATGTGCCTAATTGTTTTCTTTTTTCCTTTTTTTTTTGCTAATCGTGAAACAATTAAAATCCATTTCTCATTTCCTTGCTTATGGAAAGCTGAAGAAAAAATAGAAAGCGTAAATTCTGTTTTTGTTATTGGATTGAGTCACTTGCCAAACTGATTATTTCCCCACGAAAACGTGGTACAAAGCTCCTGATAAAATGCTGACGAGCTGTGACAAATGTTTTCATTTTTCCTCACGTTATGCTGACGCACATTTTTTTTTGTAATGTATAATGCATCTATTGGTTATCATAGACTATGGTAATATACAGGTATACAGTGAAAACACAATTGCATTCAAACTGCAAGTCTGTCTGTCTTTCATCCTTTATCTTTCTCTGCATCTTTCACTGCGGGACAACACTCCAGCAATTAGCTTGCTTTGGTTCTCAGCCACAGTAGGAGTTGTATTTTTGAAGTCCATCAGGCCTGTTTCTCTCACTGAGCTGAAACCTATAGTCTCCATTTCCTCAATAAACCCACAGACCAACACTACATTGCTGTTGTATCCATCGTTCAAAAATGAGTGTATCCCTTAAAAGACTGGAAAACCAGACAACAGAGAATGACAATTTCTATATTGGTCTATACAAAATGTTTTTACAATGCATTTTAAATGTTCTGTTTATAGTCATTTGTCCAAATTATTCCACACAAACTTTACCAATTAACAGAACAAACTCAACCTGAGGTCGACTCAGTAGCTGTTGTGTTGATGTAGAAACTTAGATGTTCAAATTTCAATTTTGGGGGGCACCTGAAATAGGCTTCTTCGGCTGTAAAGTTCAGTTTCAAAGATCTTTATTTACTTTGGAAACAGTGGACATTGTCTGCTGATGAAGACCATGTGATATTATCAAAAGCTCTGGAACAGCAACAAAATGGACTTTGCGTTGCAATGGTTTTGTCAGCTGCTGTTTTGAATGGCATACGCTTTCTTGCCAAGAGTTGGATGAGAAGATCAATACCACGTTTATATCTGTCCATTAAATATGAAGCTTTAGCCAGCAGCTGATTAGCTTAGCTTAGCATTAAGAGTGGAAGCAGGGGGGAACACCTAGCCTGGCTCTGTTCAATAATAATAAAATAAGGAAAACAAAGTGTAAAAACAACACAAGACTCCAGCGAGCCTCAGAGACCATCCAATAAATAGTTTGTTTAAATCCTTATAAAACCACAAATTGTCTTGTTCTCACTTGAAGGTATTTTGATTAATTAAACCAACAGGACATACAGTGACATGTTCATTAGTTAGCTTTAAAGGTGCTGGTAGACATATTTTGAGACAGAGCCAGGCTGGCTGTTCTTTTATTCTTTTTGCTAAGCTAAGCTACGATCACAGACAGATCTGTGAGTGGTATTGATCTTCTCACTTCTAACTCTTCACAAGAAAGCAAATAAACATACTTGCCAAAATCTTGAACTTTTCCTTTAGAGACGACAGATCACTGTGCGGTTGAATTCTAGCCAGTCTGTGACTCACTAAAAACTAAAATATCTAAGTTTTTGCCTTGAGGCAGGAGGTGTACTCTCATGAGTAACCTCAGCTGGTCAAGTTCATGCCACAGAACCTGTCACTCATCTTGAGTGATTGGCTCCAGCACAGTGAACAGACTAAAATCTAGTGTCAGCCATAAAAAACACTCAAATCTGCTCAGGAGCCTGGTGGTTCTGTTGTTGCTGCCTTTGGAGGAGATGTAAAAACGCTCTGGGTCTGTTGTCTCTATGAGGCTTAAATTTGACTGTAATAGCTAATGCCTGATAGCTGCTGTTACATGGTCAGTTTTTAAGGTAATGTATATGGGCTAGCCAACCAACTATTATCCCTATTTTCATTATATATATCCCCAGAGCTCACTGTATCATACCTATTGATTTATTGCCTCTCCCAACCATTACTGGAAACAAAACTTCCCATCCACCATTGCCTCAAAAGGTTGGCCTCCAGACAACAAATGCAGGTACAAACTGGATGCTAGAAGCTCTTTTATTGCCTCCAGCCCCCCTGTTGTAGTTGTCACTGTTTGTTTGCTATTTGTTTGGATACTCTGAATACTCTGAGACTTTAGTTTTAAGATTAGAAGTAGAAGTGGAAGTGGGAGTTCAACTCCTGCATGCATCTTCGTTCCTGTCTGTCTGTCTGGCACCCACTGGCTCCCCATGTCTCTCCCTCTTCCTCACCATCTTTCTGTGTTTATCTCATTCATATCGTTCTACCTACAGAACTGTGGAGATCTTCTTCTTCCTCTCCACCTCTCTGTCTCTGCCTGTGTCTCTGCTTTAGGACAGATAATTAATCTCAGATGGAACTCTGAGCCCGTCTCCGTGTTTACATCTCCTGTGTGTGTGTTTGTTTGATCTCCTATGTGTCAGTGTGTGTGTGTATACATGAGTGTGTTTTAGCTAAGTGTATCTCCATACGTTTGTATGCATGTCTATGTGCCTACAATTTTGTGCGTTTGTGTGTGTGACTTGCTAATTTGATTAACGGGTGTAAACAGTTAAGCTAACGGTAATGACTACCAAGCAGTCTGCTGCTGTAGCCAGTGGGCTTCATACTGATTACTATCATCATGAAGATAAACCGATGGAGCAGAGTGTGTGTGTGTGTGTGTGTGTGTGTGTGTGCGTGCTCAGTAAGCCAGTAAGCAATGTGTGTTCGTGTGGTGTCTGAATATGTGTGAATGTGTGCAAATACTGCGTGTGTGTCTATGTGTGTTAGACCCCTGCTAAAGGCTTTATGCCTGTTTTTTTATGCGGGTGTGTGTGTGCTGAAGCCAATCTCTAATCTATTATAGCTCAAAGAGAACTCCAGCAGACAAAGATAAACTGCTAAATTCCCACCACTGAGGCCAATAATGAAAGTGACAGTAAACACGTTGTCCATCACCAATGATACAGACTCCCTTTAGACACGAAGATGCCACAAGAGAGATGATGCTTATGTCAACCATTTCCAAAATTTGTGTTCAAATGTAATCAGAGATATAAGAGATATCATACACAGACCAAAGTTAACACTTCATATGCACAACCAGCCACCCGGCCTTTTTCCCCTCAGAGCTTTTGCGGCATATTAAAAGGTCACACTACATTCCCCTTGGCCTCTCAGAGACCAGGGTCATCTCTTATACAGTCACGAATGGTTACATGCCAGGAAAACACGAACATAGGTTGTTTTAAAGTGTTAAAAATAAACAACCAATGCCATGTTTTTCAGATTTTTCAGATCACAGTGAGCAGACAAACCTGTGGAGCTCTAGCACCAAGGGAAAGAAGCTGTGCTGGTTTTTCTATCATAATGTAGGCAATCCAACGAGCGATGGATTCATTTAAAATGGATAAAATGGATCTGCTGGTGGACGTCTTGAATGCTAAGGATGTGTCAACCACTGTAGACCATCTGTAGATCCTGTTGAAAAAGTGGTCAAAGCCTTAATTTAGGCTTTGACACCGTTCTTAATGAAATACTAAATTACATTTCTGATGGTCTGATTTCCCATTGATTTTTTTTTTCTATTCAATTCAATTCACCAATATGTAACTGAATTCTGACTGTTGTGGAACGGTTTGCATCAATAACCTACTTATAGTTTAATCTGCAGTGGAGTCGTATTCTGATATGTTCCACAATATGCTCCTCTGTTCCCCTCATGGCTCTCTGCTCATCGTTTAGGTTCACACACACACACACACAGACGCACACACACATGCTACATGCACAAACACAGGCATGAAAGCTCACAAGCAGAGACACTAATAAACAGAGAACACACACAAAAACACGCCAGCACTCACACAGTTGCAGAATGCAACTGGGAGGCTGCTCCCTTGCCTTGCCTGGAGAGGGAGAAGCTTATTATGGAGCCTTATTGAAGGCTTCAAAGAGTTTAAATTAGGGTGGAGAGGAGGGATTAGGAGACGAGCTAGAGAAAGAGGAGGGGAGAGGCAGAGGAAGAGCGGGTAAGTGAGAAGAAAGGAGGTAGATAGAGAGAGGGAGGAAGCGGGAGAAAAAAAGAGGTACAAATAGAAAGAGAGGATAAGATGAGAGAAAGGGGATGAGGGGAAGCTGGAGAGGGGAGAAGGGTGGGATGGAGAGGGCATGGGGGAGGAGAGAGACAAATGGGAGGAGGTGAGTCAAAGAGTTTGCTGGCTCATGCTGATCTTACACTAGACGATGTTTGAAGTGATTTCAGAGTTTATTTCCAAGTGGGAGTCATAACACTCGCTAGGAGTAAATCACTGCAGTCTTAATACCGTCTTTTCTAATAATGATTGTTCTCACAAAATCAAACACATGACGGCGTAGGAAATATGTGGCTGCAGGTGCAACAGATAAACAGTCTGCGTGCAACACATGTACAAAGACAACGTGTGTCCTTGACAGAGAAAAAAAAAAAAAAGATACACGCTGCAGTAGCCTTAGAAACAACCAAAAAAGCAAATATTTCCATTGCAATGGGATAAACTAACAGTACCTGACAGTATCTATTAGTTTCCCTCTGTCCATGCCCTCAGGTGAATGATACAACCTGTACATTACTGGTATTAATAAATCATCATGTGTATGCTATTGTTGAAATGTTCTCAGTTGCAAACTCAAAATCTGGGAATGCATGACTAGAATTAACATTAATTTGACTTAAACAAGGTCATTTTTTGTTTTAATGGACTAAAATTACTTTTAAAATACTTCAAATGATTAAAATGTTTCTGACTTTAAATAAACCATACTTAGCAGAGACTGTCCCTGTAATGTATGATTAAGCATTAATCTGTAACATCAACCTGCAGCTAACATTTGCTCAATACTGACACAATTCAGTGGACATTGTATTGAGTTTATATCAAGCTTTGTAACAGTATAACGCACTGACATAAATCACGGGTTTTGATAAGGGAGAAATGAAGGAGGGCGGCAGAAGGGAGAGAAAGGGTAAATAAAGTGACAAAAAATTTGTGAAGTTATGAGATGAAAGAGAGGAGGGGACAGAGAGCGAGTAGGGATGATTTTAGCTCGAGGGATGGAAAAAGGCTGTCAAGGTTGCTAAACATGGAGCAGAGAGGAAAGACCAAGACAAGAGCAAGAACAGAGAGGAGAGGAGATCAGAGGAAAAGAAAAACGGAGAGAGGGAAAAGAACAAAAAAGGCACTAAAGAGGCGAGTGAGAAAGATGGGGGGGAGAGGGGCAGAGAGGGGGAATAGTGCGACTCAGAGGGACAGAGAAAGGCTGTCAAGGTCGCTAAACAAGCAGCAGAGACGAGGACCTAAAGGGATTGGCTGCAGTGCTGAACAGCAGTGACCCGTTAGTCATGGTCACACACACACAAACACAAACAAGAAAGAGAAGGTACAATAAAAATGAATTTACTGGCAAAACAGAGACGACAAAGATATAAAGAATGGCCGAACAGGAACGAAAGACAAAAAACACAGATGACTTTAAATGCGGTTTGGCTGGACCTGAATTATGGGTCTATTTCAAACATCATAGCATCATAACCTCTTTCACTGTCAGTATTTTACTGAAACAGAAAAAGATGCCACATAAATGCAAGAGGTAGTTTATGTGTTTCCTTGAGATCTTGTCCACATCAACAGCAAATGACTAAAATTAAATTTTAATGAGCTTATCTTTTTTCCTCCTCCAAGCTAAACCAATTTGGGTCAATTCAGTTTGCCTGAAAGTCTTGTTGTTTTTCTTAAATGTGCCACCAATATACTGAACACCACTGGGATGCATAGAGGATGACATGGACATGCAGATAATAGACTGTCAGCACGATAACTTGTCAGTCTGTTAAGACTTAAAAGAGGGAAACAGGCAAAGAGGAGGTGGATGCTGTGTGTGTGTCTGTGTGTATCTGTGTCCTGTGTGTTGCCCTGGGGAGAACAACATGGCATAAAGCAACAGTCACCTGTGTGTTTGTGTGTATGTGCCTCAGGGCATACAAAGGTAACAGCACAGTAACAAAATCAGCCACAGAGTTTGGAATAATTCTACAAACACAACTCAGATCTCAGAGTGACATACCTGCATCTGACACAGGTAAACATACATCACTAATGTACGCTACTTCTACAGGGAATAGATGTTCCTGTCACTTTTAACTTCCTGTGATTGATTTCATTTTATGTTTCGTGTAATACAAACCAGGTCTTAGGGACAGAGCAGTGAGTAAATGAGGAACCAGGAGCTGCAGATGAAAACCTGCATATTTATTTAGCCCAAAAAGGCAAAAACATTATGAACCAAAAATGTGATGACTAAGCTTATAAAAGAAATCAACAAAATGTAACTATAATCAATATAACCACAGCTAATCAAACTGACATCACCCAATGACACATGGGGGAATATATAGAGTGGCTAAAGCAAATAACACATATGACTCCATACAAAGCAAAACTAACTAAACCAAAACAACCAAACCAAAAGAAGAATAAATCAAAAGTATATGACTAGAGTACAAAAGACAGTACAGAACGTTAAAAGAAGAGGTAGGAGAGAGGAGGTGATTCTATCCAGATTAAGGTTTGATCACACTGGTTTAAATAAGACTGTTTCTATTGGAAATAGCAAATTCAAATAATGCATTGAGTCAAATATAATGAAAACAGGGTAAGCTTGCAACAGAGGGTAAGAGAGGTTGGACGAGGATGGGATTTAAAAGGGATAATAGGAACAAGTGGAGACAAGGTGTGGAAAATGCAGAGTGGTAACTAGATCCTGTTCTACATATTCCACTATGGTGGGTCATGGTATGCACCTAAAAGCTGGTATTGCAATCTACCAATAAACGCAAAAAAGAAGAAGAAGAAGAAAAAGAAGAAGAAGAAGAAGGCCTTTTGCTCCACCAGGAAGGGACATTCCCCAAAAACCATGGTAAGTTGAAGGCAAAGAGACAAATGGTTAATATAGCAGAAAACTTTAAAGGTTAAAAGCAAATGAAAAGATTCCAAATCAAATAAACTATGTGATTTTAATGTTTGTGTGTGGTTGATTGCAAATGAAATGAACCTGTGTAGATATCAAACCAATGAGGTTAGAGTGTGTGAATTGGGAGATATTGCCATGTGTGACTGTGGCCATCACACCAGGTGTTGTCCTTGACATAGTCTCCTGTTTCTTTAGTCTGACATCTGTGTAAGTGTGAAAAACGGACTAATTAAGATTCACAAGTACATTAACCATCTTTGTAATTAAAAACACCAACCCCACTCAACCAGCTACAGCCACTGCAAATAGCTAAAACCACAGAGAAGTGCCTTCAAAAGCTTATTTAATAACTTGTTAATACCCATTTATGAGTAATGAATGGATGATGAATGCTCAGGTGTCACTGAATAGGTGCTCTCTTCACATCTGGTATTCAGATCTTATAAAACACCCATGGCGTTCATGGTCAGGCAGCAGAGCTACAGTGTGACTGACTGTGGACGGGCAGGTGAAGCCGCTGATCCTGAAACAGCTTCCGAAGCTAAATATGCAAAGCTAATAAACACTGCTGAAGAAAAGAAAGAACAAGACATGTTCTGATATTTAGATCTGTGTGGCCTTTGACTGCTGGAAGAAGTTTTGAGAGCCTGAAAAATACGCTGCAACTAGTCTTACTGGTACTGGGACATAAGCTCTGCAGTAGCTATACACATATTTGGTAGCCAGGTGTTGGTGGTTTTTAACCTGATAGCTAACGTTAGTTTAAAGTTGGACACTTGTAATTTGTGGCTGACTTCAGCTTGGTTTGCTATGTAACAACAGCAGTGAAGCTTGTTGTCAGCTTGGTAGCTAATATTAGCTGTAGTCATTATAGTTTTTAGCTGTAGTGATGCTGGTGAGCTTTACAGCCAAGTGGATGACTGAGAAATGAAACAGTTACGGAAGAGACTGCTCCACATTAACCTTAAACCTCGAAGGAAAGAGACAATTGCTGTCAAGCATTTTGAGGAGCTCATCTGAGAGGTAGCTGGCTAGTTTCTCTTTAATAGACGCTACCTATATTTGCTTCTCAGAGAGCAGAATATTCATCTAAATGGTTTCTTTTTGCCAGGGATGATGCTAAATTCACTGACATACAAAAACTCCAAAACTTGTATTTTGAAACAATGAGAAAACCACTTTTAGTGATCACATCTGTCCAGGTCACATTGATGACTATGAGCTGATGATTATTACGACCAATTTTGGTCTTTTTATTTCTCATGCAGATTACCATGTGTTTGACATTTTGTACATTTATGAGCCAACATAAATATAAAGTAATGAAATGGACAGCTTTGCTATTTATTGAATGTTACTGATTGAAAGTTACTGTTCAAATTAAATGACTGTATTGTGTATCGTTCATGCATTATATATGCAATATAATACAGCACAATACTGGACACGAAATATGGTAGTGCAAATTATGGTTAAAGGTCCCATATTCTGCCCATTTTAAAGTTCATACTTTTTATTCAGAAGTCCTTCTAGAACACTTTTACACGATTTAGTGTTAAAAAGAAACACATTATTTTGCTCATACTCGACATGGCTGCTGCAGCTGTTTTCAGCCTCTGCCTGAATGCTCCGTTTTAGAAGAACAGAACAATCTGCTGCTTTGCTTTAGCCTTCCACATCTTGTATTAACCGCAGCTGGCATTACTGAAGTATAACGATGGCAGACAGCAAGGTGGACTCAGGAGGTTTGCACTGGGCGCGGACAGTAAGTTTGATGAAGGGCTGGAGGAGGTCACATGTTCAACAGATCCCCTTATGACATCATAAAGTGAACCAAGTCTTAACGGCGTGTTTTTGGACACATTTACTGAGAGGTAGAGCTGTAGAAAAGAGAGATGATGGACTTTTCTCATAGTTTGGTGATCTGTAGGTACACTGGGGACACACATTTATGTTGAAGAGGCATTAAAAAGTGCACCTATAAAGAGACCTATAAAGGCTAAAGTATTAAAAAAAAAAAAAAAAGAAACCCACATGAAGCAGACCAGTCTTTAAATTGAGAATTGCATTCCTCTTCTTTGCCCAGGATGGCACAGTGCTCTCCTCTTCTCCTCCATCCCACCTTCTCTTCCTCCTCCTCCTCCCCCTCCTTGCTGCCGGCAGTATTGGTACCTGTACAAAGGCAGGCTTCAATACAGGGATGCTGTCATCAGTTGCAATCCACTGCTCAAACTCCACGGTGCTGATCTCGGCAGGTGGATCAACAGTTTTCAGTTCCTCCTCTGGTGACATGACCAGAACTCCTTTCCTCCGGCAATTTCTTATTGAGGAGGCCCCCACATCAACCAAGGCATCCTCTAGCATGAGAATAGCATCCAGGGGGCAGATTTTTTTGGCAATGTCTACCATAGTAGCTCTGTTCCCCTCATCAATCTGGTGCAATAACCAAAAAACTGCTAATGTACGCTGTAGCTGTTGTGATGATCCCCTGGTCACAGGGCTGGAGGATGGAGGTGTTCTTTGGCAGGAACTCAACTTGGATGTTTCTCAGTGTTGCGTTTTTCACATCATGGGTGGTGCAGTTGCTCACAAGCAACCACTCCACAAAGACAAAGCATTGGCTGCATGACGGACAGTCAGTGTGCGCACAGTGATCCTTTCCCGAGATTTCTTTTCCTCCCTTTTTTAGTCAGATTCAAAGGTCAGGGTACCAGCAGGTAATGCTCGAAAATAAGTGTCTGTAAATGTTGTGAAATTGAAGGAATGTTTTATATTGGACTTGTTTAAAATAAAGCAATTGAATAGTCACAAACTTTCATTCCAGTACCCTAAAAATGAACCAAAGCTAATGATATAATTACATATATAATTATAAAAAAATGTTTTTCAAATAAAATATACTTAAAATATTACAACATATACGAGTACAATAGAACAATGTTTAAAAATCCAAACACAATTGTAAAGTTACACGTCATCTCGGATGGTCTGCCTGATGAACTCACCTTCTTATCACTGTACAAATTCTCTGTACACAACCTTCTCAACATGAAATGACAGATACAGTGACTAGATAGTGAACATAGTGGAACATTTAGCCACTAACAGAGCTAAAAGTACTGCACCACACAGTGTTGTGTACCGGAATCCACAGTGATGATTAATTTGACCCATACTTCCTGAATTAATTTTGATAATCACTACTTCCAGTCTCAATTTATGGAAATATAATGTCCTTGTTTGGTTTTTACACCCTAATGAGCTCCATTTTGTAACAGCACCAGCAGCTCTGAACCAGAAAATGGGCCCATAGCCTTGGAAAATCTGTTTTATTCCAGGCACTGTACATCTAATTGATTTATTTACACTAAAGAAGCAGTTGCCAATTTCAGCTGAATGTTTCATGTTGTGTCTTCTGTAGTCTGCTCTTTGAGGACTTGGCAGCACTATCAGCTTTCTTATCATTGTCCCTGCTGGCAGAATAAACCAAATTGTTATGAAACAGGATTTGGCGCACAGCTGAGGGATGACCAGAAAAAACAGTCTGAGTCTGAGGATGTTTGTGGAAGTAAAAAATTATTAATGGAAATGGTGTCATATGGGTATTTTAATGTATGTGACAAAAACACCCATAGTTTCTCACTCTCCATCTTTCTCTGTCTCTATTTGTCACCGACATGCAAACACACACATACAGATACACATACACACACACACACAAACACACACATGCACAGATTTCAGTGTGACTATCAGAAGTGTTATCTCTGCATTGCAGACTATTAAACATTGATGTGTTGTTATTGTAACAGCAGCAATCTGGATCATCCAGGCTGAATGACCCAAAATAAAAACACTCTGGCTTGCGACAACACGGATTCTCTGATAAACAACTGTTTTGTCTGCAGTGAACAATTAGAGCGAGCTTTGCTGGGACCCATTTTGTTGCAAAATAATCTTTTTTTTGGGAAGCTATTGTTGTTTTTTTAGAATCTTTTTGGAAACTGGTTTCCATTAGCACTTCTAAGTACTGGGAGATGCTCACAAAGAGCTATAAAAAAGACTAAAAGTTGGTAGAACCAAGGAACTACTTGACTACTTGCACCGTCCCTTTACTGTATTTGGCTCATCCTGGTCATCTAAAGATCAAAAAATATGACTGGACTGCCTGTGACACAGTTTGATCATCAGTGATGCATCAGGATTTGATTCAGGATTAAATTATGTTTTTCTTGGACCCACTTTCCCCTGCCCTGCCATTTCCTCTTCCACTTCAGTTCTGTGAGTAGGTCCTACATTTCCCAGATTGCATCGAGTCACTCTCTGGAGAACATCATCTGCAAATCACATGTGAACTTAGAGGAAGTTAAAATTGTTGCAAAAAGGATTTTTTTCTTCCAGGTATGCACCCAAAATGTTTCTGATTAAGAATTGCAATATAGATTATGGGGAGACATGAGAAGTTTGAGAAAATTGGTGCCACTCCACCAATTTTACACAAGGTGATCAGTTTACTCATCATAAGGAGAACTATTCAGTCTGTTAGTACAGTTTTATAATTCCCTCTATGGTTCTGGGGGGATTTCTAAAGTTTGAAAAAGGAGTTAACTTGGTGTGACATTGTACAGAAAGCCTGAGTTACAAACTGGGGGCATAAAGTTCAAACGACATGGATATTTACCAGTCAGAGGAGGTTTAGTGACAAAGGCTATCGACTTGCATTAAGGAACATGTAGGATCCAGCTTTTGTACCCATACTAGTATTAAAATTGAGGATATCTCAGCCTCTACAGCACCGATATTGACCACTCTTTTAAATAAGCTGTTAAATAAGCTCTTGATCCTTTTGGTGTTCATGAGGTTTCACAATTCTGCTTCTCTGCCTGTAAAGGTTGACAAGCACTTTGTTTAAAGCACACTGACTCCATAAGAAAGTAATTATACCATTTAATGGGACCTTTAGTCTGTCTCTTACAAGTCTCCCAACTTTAAAGCAATGTAATACTAATTCGCTGGAGGATCCCTTTAGATTTTCTTCCACAGGTGTCCCAGTGGCTCAGGGGGACAACTGAGGAAAGGAGAAACTCGACAGACAAGTTCAAGTTAAAGAATATGTGTGAGTGTCTCTCCATAGTGGAATTAAGGAATTACTGGCTTCCAGGGTGACTAATAGACAGGCAGAAAGGTTGGTTTAATTCAGATGAGACTGGTGCCCTCTCTCTCTCTCTCTCTCTCTCTCTCTCTTTCTCTCTCTCTCACACTCAATGTGAGTGTGTCAGCAGCTCAGTCAAGCAGGATAATTCAGTTCTCACTCTGCGGATAAGGACTTCTATCCAGCTTTAGTCTGTCACAACATTTGTTCCACATTTAAATTAGACTGCTGCAGTGGGATGATTGCATATAGATTTGCAGAGGAGGGGAGAGAAGGAAAGGGGAGAGAGGGGAGTAAAGGAGGAAGACATGGGGCAAAAGGAAGGAAGAAAGGAGAAATAAGCATAAGAGGAGAGGAGAGGAGAAAGCGTGGGACAAAGGAGGAGTGATGGTAGAAAGGAAAAGAGGAGTGATGAGAGAAGACACAAAGGAACAGAACTACTTTTCCTTGCCAGAAACATTTGGTACAATCAACTGTTGTTGTTTCACCATCAGTCAGGTCCCCACGACAACTGTCCTGGATTCTGATGCATGCATCTCACACAACAACACACATCTATTATAAATAGGCTGGAAATCAGACACATGGCACGTGAAACTGCCTAAAACTATGCAAATGTACTCAGAAAAACCACATACAGTTCACTACTACTTCACATCCTGTCGATGGGCCACACCGGCTGGGTTTTAGTTTGCCAAGGTGAAGCTAATTTGAACTAATCTATGCTTTGTTGGGAAGTTTAATATATTATGATAATGCATCACATTTTATAAACAGATCATATCATTTATGTCCCCATGTCAGTACTTTAATATTGTCCATTCGATAATTGATTACACAGCTTATTTTTAAGTTACTTCATCCAAATGCTGAAGGTCCTGATTGACAACTACTAAGTTTATTAGCTTAAATCACCGATGCGATATGAATATTAACTAATGACTATAATTTTAAAAATGGCTGAATGTGACTCCTGATATAGATAGACAATGGCCAAATGTTTTTGTTTAGCTGATCTATTAATGTATGCCAATATTGACCCCAATATCTATCTGTGGGAATGGCTCTCTTGGTCCAAATCCAACGCTTCACTTTCCAATGCCTATGAGTGCATTTCTGACACATATGTTTTTGGTATTATTTTTGAAATATGCCTTTCAAGTTTTATAGCCTTGATGGTTTTATTGGAAATCTCTAGTTTACAGGAGACAGTCTGTGTTGAAAGCTAAAAAGATGTTATCATACTTTATATTTTTGAATTTAAATATACTTATTTCATGTGGATTCTACATTATTTTCATGACTTTACATTTAAATATCCAGACCAGCCGGCCAGCAGATTCAAACCTGTGAAGCAACAGTGCTAACCACCTCACCAATGTACAGCCCAGCGATTAACCGCAATTAATTAAAGCAAATCACGCCATAAATGCTTTGAAACGACTGACAGCACAAATAACTAATAAAGGTAACTATTAACAAAAGCTGTTAAATAAATGCAGAGTAAATGTGGAGTAAATAGTAAGCTACAATATTTTCCCTCTGAAATGCAGTGGAGTAGAATTATAAAGCAGCATAAAAAGGAAATACTCAGGTAAAGAACAAGTACCTCAAAATTGTCCGTACTTGTGAATTCCATCACTAAGATCTGACCTGTAGAGAACACACACTCTGTGGTTTCTCTTTGAAGAACAAAGGGCAAAAAGGGTGAAATATATATATGTATGTTTTTTTTGGAATTGTGACAGCATCCTCTGTCAGACCATATCATGGTCTACATGCTGTTGTTTCTCTGAGCAGACAGAAAACAGTGAGGTGACCATGACACTGACTAGCAGCCAGAAATCTCTTTCTCCTCCGGTTGCTGAACAAGCTACCAAACAAATGGGGAGAGAATGCACTGCTAATGTTAGTTTGCACGACATGTAGCTAATTGAATTGATAATTGAAGTCAGCTATAGCACTGAACAACCTAAAAACATCTGCAAATGTTAACATCGGTCAGAGATGCTAAATGTTTGGGCCCGTTGGCTTGTTAAACTAAACTTATCTGCTCATGTTGTTGACTGGTAACATGCCATCCTTTAGCCTTACTGGCTATCTCATCCCTTGTAAGGGTTTTACCACCTAACCTGATTAATATAAGAGCAAGAGTCTAATCACAACAATGCAAGTTATTCAAATGATGGCTAGTTTTTAAACTGGCAGTTAAACAAAACAAACTTGGCAGACAAATTCACTCTCAGTCAGATGCTGAGCATTAATTTTCTAACCCTATTTTGGCCCGAGATAAAATGACTATTTTTTATCAACTAGTTGAAATCCTGGCTGTATAGCTACAGTATGTGACGCAAACTCCACTAAAACCAACAGTCTGCTGTTTGAATTTGGTTTACACTTGGTGCTAAGTGCAGCAGGTTGATATATTGAAGCCATTAAAGCTGTAGATAAATGCACTCTTGTATCAGGTGAAGCATAAAGTGGAGGCCTCCTGTTTTTACTGTTGAATGTATTCTCTCTAAATACATTAGAAAGCCATTCACTGTTCATTCCAGAGCCAGAAGCAAAATGTATGTGCATGTAGGTTTTTCTCTGTGTGAGCGTGTGTGTGTGTGTGTGTGTGTGTGTGATATATGCGAGCAATGGCATGGAACTGTGTGTGTGTTTGTCCTTTAAGCATGTGTGAGAATTGATGTGTGCATGTTTTGAACAGTACATGTGTCTTCGCATGTATGTGTGTGTGTGTGTGTGTGTGTGTAGGTGTCTGTCATATCCAGCAAGAGAATCGTTGCCTGAGAGTGATCTCCCCATCTTTGTGTCTCTGTCTCTCCCACACTTGCTCCGTTTCTCCCCCTGCCTCCCTCTCTAACCGATGGTGACAGTTGTTCTTTTTAGAGCAGAGTGGATCAGAATGCAGGCGGAGCGGCTGTTAATTATGGATGGCCTGTTTATCCTCCCAGGAGCACCCAGGGAGGAAAAACATTCATTCTAACTTCGCCAGATAACGCCTGAACCGTGCTAATATGACAGGAGTCCACATACTGATTGTGCCAGCTAACACCTCAAAGTAACAGCCCTGCTAACCTCTACATAACATACACACACCAAACACAACGCTAATTCACCCGGAGTTCGTGGACTAAAACCGCTCAGTGACTCACACATATAATTAGAATCCAACAACTATTGAGTTGACACCGAAACACTGATGCGGACTGATTTTATTAGTCAACACTGTCGCTCCTAAGGCACCATTTCATGATAATTTCATGATCCTGACAATTTTTCCATTTTTGGAAACTTTCATGTTGTAATGCGTAGATTTCTGGAGACTCGGGACGACAATGCTGGTATTATTTCTTAATATGTTGCTTATTATTTCCATTATTGTTGTTCAGACTAAGAAAACACCCAGAGCCCAAGGTGACATATTTAAATCGGTTGCTTTGTCTGGCCATTTGCCCCAAACCCAAATATATTCAGTGTGCCATCTGGCATATAAGCTTCTATTCTCTTTAGAAGGTTGTGGGATAGTCAAAAGCTCATAAAAAAGCTAGTAAGTGAACCTTGAGTTTATAATATTTTATCACAATTATGTATTCCCAATCATTCTCCAATCATTACAATGATCTAAACAGAAAAAAACATTAAATACTCACAACTGAGGAGCTAAAACCAGTGAATGTTCAGCATAAATCATTTTAACGATGGACTAATTGTCAAAATTTCATTAATTTACTGCTCATCAACTAACTGATTAATCAGCTAATCATTTTAGCACTCTTCCCATTAATTACGTATCATGCTTTTAGTCTCCCTGCCTTCCTTTTTTATGATCCTACAGCACCATGAAACAGTGTCACAACCAGCCGCACACATTTAAACATGCATCAGCATCAATCTGAGAACGGATTAACTAAAACACCGGCTGATGCTGGGGGCTTTATTTGATGTGGACTTGAGCTTAAATCAGTGATCCATATATACAGTACTTCTGTGGCAGAGATACTGCAAATTAATTTTGTTTGTTTACAAATCAATGTGTGTAAATTGCAGCTTTACAGGAGAAGAGATTGAATTCTCAGCAGCAGGTTTGGAGTTCAATAGTATTTCATTTAATCTGAATCCTTTTGGCACCCTTATCAAATCTGCTGAGGTGCAGCTTTTAATATTTGTGAATAAAGATACAGGTAATAATGAATGAGCTGACAAAAGCAGAGACCGTTTTGAACTGATAACCTTTAGATACAACCTAAAAATGAAATGAGCACACAAGTTCCATTTTATCCTTCAGGCAAGTGACGTATGGATAATTAGCAGCATTTGATGTTAATCCGCCTGTGAAAAAACACAACACAAAAACTAAGGAGAAATAAATGTTGGACTTAAAGCTTTGTCAGCCTGGGAACTTCTTAACCCTGCTATTTTATTAACCTGGAACTGAATCCAAACTGGACCAGGCTGTCAGAGCCCAACCAGTCAGCTGTGCTAATATTGTATCTGCTATTTTTTTTTTCACCTTTCTTACTATCACTACTACACAGGGATTACATCTCCCACAAAAAACAGATGAGAGTAAAATGCATCAAAGGTGTTTCAGCATGACAGCGTTAAATAAGAAGAAATGTGATATTTCATTGATCTCTGTGGGGAGGACCTCTCCTCTCCAGTCACTGTCTGCAAGTGTGTCAGAGTGCAGGTTGGTCGTACAAAAGCAACACTGGAGCTGGTGGACATTCAGTGTCTTGCTCAGCAGGCCAAATGTTCGCTGTTTGAACCTGGAGCCTTCAGATGAATGATGGTTCACACACGCGTGAACAAGTAAGGAACCAAAGCTACAGTAGTGAAGAGCAGGCAGACAACACAGGTCATCTATAATTCACTTACAGCATGCTCTTGCCTCGTGTGTCTCTGCGTGAATCTCGGCGTCTCTCTTTCGCCTCAGCACAGATGAACATTCACCGAGAACCTCGCTACAGTGTTGACCTGTTGTTGTCATGTTTAATGCACAAGATTGTTGCACGTTCCCCACAGCAGTGAAATCAGAACACACTGGAAGTTAAAATCTTTCAGTTTTCAGCAAAAAAAAAAAATGTTAGGCTGCAAAAAGGCTTTCATTCGTCTTAAGCAGCAGCCAGCACATTTGGTAGGAAGTGATGTGAAGCACTGCTGGCTAAAACGAGCCTGCCACACACAATGGCATCAGGCCACACACGCTGACACACACACTCATACTATATGTATTGCATTTTGCCACTTATGTGACCTGACCTGTCTTTATTTTCTGTAGGATATTATTATGTCTGGCAGACTGCAAATACATCAAAATTAACATATTGTAAAGGGATGCAAAAATACTGCAGATATTTTTCAACACACTTGTAACATTATTTGTAAAAATAATTTACTCAAAGTTTACTCAAATAAGTGAATTTACAATGATGAAGATGCAGTAACACAGAGTTAATGTATGGGTCGTGAATGCAGAGAAATTCGATATGAGCCTGCATTAGTTTACATCTGTCTTGCTGTATCTAGTAAAATGTACTTCCTTTGGTCTGAATATCAGCCCAGTAAACAAACTTTTTCAACATGTGGTGCCAAACTGAAAAGTCTTACTTGGGGTATCTTTTATTTATTTATTTTTTCAGATGTGTGTGTTTCTCTGAGAGGGTCTATTTCATCCTCAAAGCCCCAAACCAATCAGTCAGTCCTCTGATGACTGAGGCTCATTTCGCTCTTTCCCGATTGGTTCTGAAGGCAAGAAAAGAACCACAATTGCCCCAGTGGGAGGTTGGGACTTGGAGTTTTGAAGTTCTTTATGTGTTTCTCTTAATTTCCTCAAACTATTTAATGCTTGTCTATATTTAATGAGTGTGTGTGTGCATGCTAAGTGTGTGTCAAGCGAGTAAGATAGTGTAATCACGAGCGTTTCTATGAAAGCTCGTGTGTGTGTGTGTGTGTGTGTGTATTGAGATGTTTTTAATTAGCTAATGTTGCAACACATTGTGGCAATATGTGGTAGACAGAAAACCAGATGTTTATTGTTTTTAATAGTCTAACGACGGTGATCTCTGCCAGTGCTGCGCGGAGGAAAGTGTTGCCTACTGTGTTTGCACTCAGAGCCAGAGAAAAGAAGTATTTAGGACCAACTTTTGCCATCGACTGTGGAGATGAGGACGTACTGATTGATTTTCCATCTCAGTGATAATCACATTAAATGTGAAAATATGCACTTTTTTTCCCAAAGGGCCCAGTCATTCTTTAGTACCAGTTATTGTCAGTGGTAAGACACTACACCAACACTGGCAAACACGTTTTCTGCCTCAACCCCAGATATTTATTTTTTCCAGCAACCTCTGTACTTTGAGTTGACTTGTAACAACCTTACCACCCATTGCACATCATAGCACTGCTTACATTATTTATCCAACATTATTAAATGTTTCAGCCCATGTATCTACCAACACATACTGAGTCAAGAAGGTAAAGCCACAGAGGATAAGATGGGAGTGAGGGAAAAAGTGCCCATGCCCCATTCTTAGTTCCTTCTGTGTATTCATTTGTATAAACTGGAAAATGTTCAGCACAATGATGGTGTCAAAGTCTGATATTTAATGGTTATTTCTGCAAAGGATCAGTAAGGCAATACTGATACACCTTAAACCAAAAATTGATTATTGGTTTATGTTAGAAATAACATGACAGTTTCTGTTGGGCATGAGCAAATGAAATGAAATATTAAACTTGACACTTAATTCTACTCTTAAATGTGTCAATGAACGTTTTTCTCACCACACCACGAGGTTCATGACTGTTGCCACTGGCCAGTGGTCTGTGCCATCCTGTTTAATGCCTGCTGAGGTTGACACGGCAAACAAGTGACTTCATTTTTCATAGGTTCATTGGCTGCTTGTACTTCAAAAGGCTGGTGTTTTTTATCTCTTACTTTCTCACCTCCTTTTCATTTGGCTTGTCTGTCCATGCCGCACTATAACTCTACAACATATTATGTTAACTTACATATGGCCGACCTTCTCTGCAAATAACAGCCTAAATGATCTTTTTTATTAAATTACTGTGACTACCAAACCTGTCAGCTGCCCTTGCAGCCAAAAAAACAGCCTGGTCCTCTGGGAATCTTTTCATGTCTCCTGTTCAGCCCGTCCAGGCCTGAAGATAACATAAGACACCCACTCCTACCTCTCTGTCTGTCTGCCTGCACGTGCATGTGTATGTTACGGCCCGTGGCCTTTGGTATAGTGGTTCACCCTGTCTCCCCCTGTTTGTTACAGAGCGCCGCCTGTGGACTGGAGGCGTGACTTATCGGACTGCGGCACGCCCACACCTGGTTCTCTCTCCCACAACCGGTTACCATTGGCTGATCGACCATCCAGTGAGGGAGCTCCTCAACTCAGCGCGCTTCCTTTAAAGAGAGACCGGAACCAGCAGTCAGGGCAGCTGTTTGTTTGATTGTGTTAGCAAACGTGGTGTGTGTTGTTCTTTGGTAAACAGCTTGCCTCTGTGTAAATCTCGCTCCTTTGTTAGAACCTGTCGATCCTTTATGAGGACTAGGCTTAGCTATAGCTACCTTTTTGTGTGTGTGTGTGTGTGTGGTAGCTTTGTGTAAACGCTGTTTAGCGTCAAGGGTGCTACTCCCCTGTATTTTTGTCCATTAGCATAGAATAGGAAGTCTTTTGTTACTTTTACTTTTGAGTGGTGTCCGAATTTAGTTTAGTTTAGCAGACTCAGGTTGAGTCCTCTTTTTGTTCTGATTTGTTGGTTTGTTTGAGTAGCAGCCAACCGCCCTCCTCTTTTTCCTCCTGTCATTGTTTGTCCGGCACACTTTAAACCACGCCAGTTTGTAATAAAACAACTGTGAGCTGACCATTATTGTACCATCTGGTCCTTTATGTCTGCGCCTCTTTCCCCTAGCGAGCCGGGGCGTAACAGTGTATCTCTCCTGCTCTCTGTTCAGACACAATTGACAATTATGTGGAATAAGTACATATAATAAAAATCAGTCTGTAACAGCAGTGATACTATTTTCAATAATTATTGTGGCTAGACTTGTGAGCCGGTCATGGAACCTCCACTTCTTGTATGAACAGTCCAGTTGGTTAGCATTGGAGCAGTTGTTATAGTGTATGTTGTAGTTGTTTTTAGAGGTTATGATGAAGTTTGAATGTTATCTAGATTGAGCTGAGTCCGTTGATAGGAATGATTGGTTGAAAGTGGGATACAGTGATTTGAATGTGGGCCAGGGAGGTAAAGTAAATGGTAAATGGACTGTACTCGTAAAGTGCCCTTATAGTCTTTTCGACCACTGAAAGCACTATCACATTCACATTCACCCATCCACTCATACACTGAGGGCAGGTCGCCAATCTTCCATCAGGAAACAAATCACTCAGGCACACCCAAGAACACTTCAACATGGAAAGGAGGAGCCGAGATCGAGCCACTCTGCCTCTGAACCACAGCTGGACCACATTACCTACTTTCTACCATCCTACTCCTGGTGCCCTTTCTTGGTCCACACCCGTTTTCAAACTTAGCCTTTATTTTGATCTAAACTACACACCTGTGAAGCTTTGTGACTGCATCTCCCAGAGTTCATGGTGACAAAATCTGTCCACAGAAAGACATAACAAACACAAACACAAACACAGGTTGGCTGACAAAAAGCCTTGAATGAAGGGATTCTGTCCACAGAAAGTGTTGAATTAAAAAAAAAAATCTTTAATGTCTGTGACATATTCTACAGATATAGATATTGAATCTATAGTGAAGTAGATCACACACACACACACACACACACACACACTGTTGGCTGACCCACAGAAGCTGCAGTCCACCATCATTTTGCATTATTTGCTGCTGAGTAACATCCAGCGCTGACTGACTCAGAAACAGACAGAAGTGTATCTGCAGGGAACTGTTTCATTCATTCACTACTGAGACAGACTACACTCCAATATTTTATCATCCCACTTCCATAAAGTCTGGGGACTTGTGGCAGACAGATTTAAAATGAATATTTAGAATCAGCGCGGTTCTTTAATCTGCTTCGAGATCTGAAAACACTGCGAGCTACAATTCCAATAATGCAAGTGAATGACGTCCTTCATCAGACCCCGCCTGACTCGACATTATAAAACTCTTTTAGTAGCACTCATTGTGACTCGGAGATTGACAAAAAACCTATGGAGTATCCTCTTAATACCTCAAGAATAAACTATAGGTACAACTTTGTACTTTTTTGCAATGTGTTAAATGTAATTAATCCTTACATAATATTAACAGGTGCAGTGTGAATTACATTTTACGGTGGATTAAGATAACTGCATTCTCTCAAGGCAATGGGGAGTAAACATATAGGTTTTATTTTTTTTCCTCTCATTCTCACTTTCTGGCCAGTCTCAGCATCTTTCCCTCTGGTATCTCTTTCTCAGTCTACTTCACACACACACACACACACATACACACATGCACACGCATCCCTTTAGGACAGGAAGAGACCAGGAAGTGCCCACAGGCGCTGGCCAATCAACATCCAGCACACTGCGGGAAAATCCCCCTAGGCCTGCCCACCACAGACTTACACACACACCCACTGGCTCATGTGTGTGTGAGGACACACATATATATACACACACACTCTCCTATAGGTTGAGTTGCCATACTGCCTAGGGAGTTACACCCGAACAGAGAGGACACTGGGAAGGACTGCAGACACACATGCCCCCACATGCACCCACACACACACTCATACACGCACACCCACACACACACACACACACACACACACACACACACACACACACACACACACACACACACACACACATACATACGTACACAGGGGAGCAGGATAAAAATACTGTGCTGACAAGTCAATTAATCAGATGTGAAGGTGCTGAGCAGAACAATCCTTTACAACGCTGGAGTTCAAAAACACTGCATGTGTGTGTGTGTGTGTTTAGGTGTGTGTGTGTGTGTGTGTGTGTGTGTGTGAGAGATATTGAAGTTTCGGTGTCTAATAACCTGTGTCATAAACTGTTGATCAGAACATTTTAAAGAAGCAAGTTTACACAACTGAAATGTATTGTTGTTGTTGGCTAAGAGCTGCACTATTTTTTGACACCATGTTTCATTCTGTTTTGGTTCTAGTTTAAGTTACGATGGAAAATTGTCATTTTTCAACACAGTAGGTGTGTAATTTAGAAACATGGAATGAATATGCGCACAATAAGAATGAATAAAACATTTTCTTGTGGAATGAATTAAAGGGCTCAGAGGTGTGTGGGATGATAAAGTCTCATAGATGAGATGAGAAAACCAGCTGCCTGTTTTATGGCCACTACAGCTACTATTCCGTTGAGAAGTATCATCCTGAGCTGCACAGGCAAGAGCTTTTCACCAATGCAAGCAAGAAAATATGCGTATACCAATGTGTATGTTAAAATTGACAAAATAAATATATAAAGTCTGTTGCTGTCTATTTGAGCCAGTATGAAGTAAAATTCTACTCATGTTTGTGTCCACACCAGGAGACATAATCAATACAAATGTGTGTAAGAGAGGGGCGAAACGAGGTTCCATTATGTTGGTACAAATAATCTTATCTTATGGTTTGTAAAGCACATTTTAGCAATCTCCGGGGCATGGCATTTGTGAAAAGCTTATTCCTATTAAGCCTGTTATTCATCAATATCATATACAGTGTATTTTTTTAATAAATAACAAAGACTTAAAAATAACTTGACAAATTGTTTAACAGGTTAAATTGGATGAGACACCATGTTGGATCTGTTTCACCTACTAAACACATGAATAATGATAATAAGTAAAAAAAAATAAATAAACAGATGAGTTATTAAACAATGTTGTGCTGACAACTACTGGGAGAGAAAACTTCTTCAATGTCATAATTAGTGTATAAAATTAATGTAATAATCATCCAAAAGATAACAAATCAGAGTGGATAGAAACGACCTATCATGGCATTTACTGATGGCTGCTGGAGTGTGGAATTCCTCATTAACTCCGGTATTTGGCTTTTATCACAGCACAAGATTTAATGACTATTTTTCAGATGTGCAGCACCCAAAACGCACCATGATGCCGTAGTTAGAAATTCTGATTCTACAGGTAGGTCAATAACTTTACAGAGTAAAAGTGTGGTAATAAAACGGACTTCATAAATCATCAATGGCCGGTCGGAACTGTCAGCACCACTCAAGTGTGTTGACTTTGGCTTTAAATCAACAGTGTGACTGCCTGACTGACTGACATCTCCTGAGCGGTGCTGAAAGCAGTCAATCAGCGGTGGATACTGCAGTAATGACAGGGATGTGTGCACTCCCTGAGGAGGAGCTGTCAGGTCAATGGATTACTGCCACTGTGACACACACACACACACACACACTCTCACACTCACACAAGCACAAAGTGAAACAATACATCCGCTTACAAAATATGCTGCCATTTTGCCTGTGCATACACAGTAAAACTCTGAAGCACGCAAACAGTTCAGTGTTGACAGACTCTCGTGCTGCTTCTGTCCTGTTATTCATTATGGATTCTTCTCAGGGGATTGACATGCACACACAAATACAAACACATTTCAAGTACTTTCATTGTACCCACTGAATTGGATTATAACTGACACTGTATTCAAATAACAGTAGTTCAAGGTTGAGGATATCTGAGGATACAAAGAGCATTGTCTGTGCCATAACTGCAGAGAATGAACTGAATTTTGCTGGTTGGTGGATGCTTTCTAATCCTGTTTGTTCCAGGATATTTTATCTGGCCCGTGTCTCAGCCTGAGCGACTACATTTTCTCAGTTTGGGTCCCAACACGACAAGAGCACTAATATGTTTTAAATTGGCCTGAGCCCTGGGGTAAGAAACTACATTCCCTCTGTTTGGTTTCCTGTGTGACAAAAGAACAGTTTTATTATAACGGACCTGAATCTCAGACTTAGTTTCCCCTTCAGATGTGAGGGGTGAACAGTTTTTCACCATTGGTTTTGGTTGCAATCCTCATTTGTTGGAAAAGCAGTTATGAACAATGTACTTAACATCACTGGGCCTATTTGTTGGTATTTACTTTGCTCCAAATTACTCAATCTCTAACGTTCATGTATGTAATCTGTTAAAATTTGAATGAAAGCAACAAGTTGACAGCTTCTGTTTGGGTTTACTGAACTCTGAAAGTAATGGCATACACCAAAAATCATCACAAAACATGGACCACCACACATTATTCATATCTAACAGATATGACATCAGATCCAACATCAGATGGTTTTTTTGTAGCCAGGGTTTGAAACATATATGGAGGGTACCTTCTGTGTTTAATCGTGTTTCAGATCTCTCAATCCTGCATAACCCCCTGCTGTGCTCTGGTTCTACAGGCTGCTGAGCTCCACCTTCCCTGCCGCAGCACGACCACCCATTCACCCAACCTCCACCGCTCTTCGTCTCTGCGAAACAACAGCAGAATAACTTTTTCACTCTGGTCTAGACACCAAAATGAATTTGTAGCTCCTGTCCTAAGCTCACAGCCTCATCTCCCTGCTCAGTCACATCAGTCTCTCCCGTGTCATCCTCCTCTATGTCCTCCGCTATAAAAAAAAACCTTCTTTCCCTCCCTTTCTCATCCCTAGTACTTGTCTCTAAGGTCAAATGACTGGGCTTTATACTTGCAATAGTGATGATCTAAGAAAATAAGTTTGCTTCGCTGCAAATGACGGTGGATAACACTGTAATCTATGGACCTATAATTTAAATATAAATGAAATGTGTTTGTGAAACACCGCAGGGAGGTGCAGACAGCTCAGATAGAGTAGAACGGCTAGTGGACAGGTTGTTGTAATGACCTTTCATATCATGCAGGGACATGGTTGTTTACAAACAAACAGAAAGCGGTCAGACTTGTTTACCAATTAAACACTGGTGACAGATGTGTTTACAATCCACAAACACTGCCAGCCTCTGATGATTTTAATATTCATACCTGGCCTCCCCTGAAAACCCCGGTAATACATGAGTGGAATGCATCTGGAGTACTTAAAATAGGTGGAAAGTATTATTAACACTTAAGAGACCAGCTGAAAATATTTAGATGATGAGAGAAGAATAAGATAAATGTATTGTTGGTAATTAGAGATAAGAAAAAAATATGAAGAATGCTTGGAATAGCACAGAAGAGTGCTTTTAATGTCATTAGTCAATTTCAAGACAGTTGGGATAGCTTCTTAGATGAATACAGCTCATCCAAAAAGTTTAGAGGCTGGTGCATTCATGTCTGCACAACCTAAAATAAATTTAAAAAATTGCATCTATACAGTATGTGGTGTAACTGTAAGTAGTATCTGATTCTTTCATTTTTTGTGCCAAGCAATATTAGCAAAACCTTGGCTTGTGATATTAGACTGTTGAACCTATCAGAAGGCAAGAGGGATTAGGGTTATTTCAGTGGCACAGCTTTCTCTGGAGAGATGACTATGGAATATTTCTGCAGGACTATTGCCTTTGACTTGTGGATTTGCCTTGATTTATTGGTTTTGTTTTCATCATCCTCTGCAGTGTAATTCACTACAGGTGTCGCTGCCTATAGAAATGATTCATAATTTATTCCATGTTCGCAGCTTTTCTCCACTGCTGTGGACAGGTGGGGAGCAGGGACTGGAGGGAGAGAGAGAGGGAGAGAGAGAGGGAGAGAGGGGGGGGGGGGGGTAAGCTAAACATTAAAGAGAGACAGAAAGATGTTAGACAGGGATAAGTGAGAAACAGAGAGATCCAGAGGCAGACAACAGGCAGGAGGGAGAAAGATAAAGAGCAGAAGAAGAGACTACGGTGGGGAGATCAACGCCTGCTTTTACTACTTGTGCTTTCTGTATGTTCTTCCTAGGATTTGTATTCATGTTCCAAAGGAAGAGAATGTTACATAAATGTAGTATGTGGCATAATGTTAAATAATCAGACAAACAATGCTACTTAACTAAATCCTCTCTTTTTTCTTCTTGCATTCATACTGTGGGTCAAATTAAACAGTGCACTTGCTACACAATGTAAAACATACTGCATTAATTAACATCCAAAAACTACAGGCCTCCTACATGTTTTGTAGGCATGTAGGGAAGCAGGAGATATAGAGCAATGCAGTATTAGTAGAAAATATGTCAGTAGATCTGCAACCCTGATTTAATTTAATGAGATTTAATTTCATTTATGATGTTAATATTTCAGTTGACTGAGAAGCGAAAAAGCGTTGACCACAACTCAGGGTTACATTTCTTACTCTTCCTTCTCAGAGAACAATAACATATGCAGTGGGCAACTTCACATGCATAATAAAACTGTGAATTAGGCCTTTGATAGTGCTTCTTGCTCTGGAAATTTTCCCACGCTGCTCCTACTGAGTGAACCGTGCCACCGTAGGCTACGTTTTCTTTGATGTTGTGAAGGTTGTAAAGTTCGTAATCGTCACTTAATGAACTTTGGCCTTCACATTCCTGCAGCTGCCTTTAAACGTGTCTCATTTAACTAAAGAAGACATTAGACATTAGCAGAGGAAAATCCTCCAAATTCTTATTACATCTCACTTGTCCAATGTTAGCAATAAAATGCCTAATTATAAATTCCCTGCTTCAATTTCACAAACATTTGTTTTAGTGTGTACACTGGACTGATGATTTGCCTCAAATTTCTAATATTTGGAGTATATATATATATATATATATATATATATATATATACAGTACATAATAAAAAAGAAAGAAAAAGAGAACTTATCAGCTAATAACAGCAAGTAGAGATATAATGAAAAAATAATAGGAGCAAGAGCAAAAGCTCCTCTGCATTGGCAAACATTTTTCATATCAGGTATCACTGCATGAATAAATGAGTCACGAGGAGAAAAAGAACTAAACTACCTGGTTTCAAACCACACCTATTAAAGAAACTATGAAATCAGTGAGTTGTGTATGAATGCAGGCAGCTTCAAATGTAAGACAACCCTATTAGCCAAGGAAATGTGGTGTATAATATCCAACATGTGGATGGAAAAAGCACAATGGCACTAATGGTTTGTCTCGGTTAGGCATGAGCAGCTTAGAGGCAAGCCCTTCTTGAACTATAGATTTTGCTTTGCTACAAGCAACACACACACACACACACACACACACACACACACACACACACACACACACACACACCCACACAGCCGTACATGACCTGAAATGCCCGACTAGACGCCCTCACAGCAACATGATAAGCAGGCAGACGGACAGTGTTTATGGGCACTAAATGCCACCTTCTGCAGCTGAACGCGGTCCAGATTCATTCACGCTAACACAACTACATTCTCCCCCCCTCAGGGAGAGTTTGTCTCCAATTCAACGCAGCATTAATCAATACTTTGAATTAACAACTTGAAACCAAACTCAAGTGATAATTTCACACAGAAAAAGTACATTAAGTATAAGCAGCAAACTATATCTTCAATTTAAATGCAAACCCTTGTCCCTCTGTCTCAGGGTGTGTATTTGCACGCTGACTAAAGTGTGTTTGTCAGTTGGAGTTGTTATTTTTCTCTGCAGCATACGCCTCAATGGGCTGTCTGTGTTTTTGGATGGAGCTGGGCAAGACAAATTGACAGCTTCAGACACACACAGAAACACACACACACACACACACACACCCACAGAGGCACGCACACGCACATATATACAAATATATATACTCACAAGTGTGCGTGTGCACACGCTGCCACAACACCCCCACGTGCACATACAACTCCCAAACCACACACACACACACACACACACACACACACACACACACACACACACACAGAGAAACAGAGGCAGTCATACATTGGCTGATGGACTGAGTGACAGTTTGTTTTCAGGACTTAAATGAACAGAGGGATAGACTTGATGCTCTGAGGCGAAGGAGAGCAGAGTAAGCAGAAGAATATGAGCTGCGCTTGAGGGTGGATAGATTCCACATTAGACGACACACACAGTGGCCTTTGTTGCACATGCACCTGTCCATCCATGTTGGATTCAGTGACCATTACTGACAGAGTTGCTGAGAGAGCTGTGCAGAGCAGCAGAAAAAAAAAGAGAGAATATAGATATGTAGATATGGTGGTCACCAACAAATCTCTTCAATCCTGCAGCAGAACTGCAATGGCTTTTGCAGAGGATTCATCTTGAAAGCCAAGCTGTAATACTGTCCGTAATTGGATCTATTGTTATAGAAAATTCCTTTCTCTCAGACAATTGGATGTCAGACCCTTCCTGGATCAAAATGTGAAAAGGAAAAAAAAAATGCAAGTGTTCCACAAATCTCAACCCAGTGTGGATCAACAGCGCAGCAAAATTAGAGTGCATTTGATCATGGCCCTAATTTCAAAGGAGACAGTTTGAATAGAATCGGCAACTACTGAGGCAGAGATGTGTTTAATTTAGATGAGTAAGGTCTGAAACATTTTCCATTTTGTGAGCAGGTATAACATGACGGGAAAAGCCTTGAGAAGAGCTGACTTTGGAGATTTTCCTTCCCAGTACTCTAACATTACACGGCAAGAGAGGAGGGAGAGAGGCTGCGAGGAAGAAAAGCAGAGGAGTGGGGTGAGAGGTGAGAGGGAGGATGATCATCTACCCTTCACCTCTCGGCCATCTCTTTCTCACCTTGCTTGTAGGTTCTATGGGCCGTCACATACTCTCTCTATTTTGTTTGCTTTCTCCTTTCTGTCTCTTTCTTCCACTCCCCCCCCCTTTATTTCATCCCTTTCTCTCTTGTCCTCAGGCTACATTTCACATACATTTCCCCTATGTTTCTCCTCCGCACTCTTTCCATTCCTTCCCTCATGACTTTCTCCCTCTTTTCCACCCCCCTCTTGTGACTGGATGTCCTCCACTTTTTGTCTCGCTGTCATAGTCCTCCTCCTTCACCTTCCTCAGACAGATTTCCATCCTGCATCACTTCCCTTTCTCCTCACCCTCCGTCTTGCTTCCCACCTTTCTCCTCTTGCCACTTTCCCCTCCTCCTCTCCTCTTCTCCCCACATCCCTCTCTTCCTCCCCCCCTCGATGTTGCTGCTGCTGTCCTCTACCTCGGCTCCCCTTCTCCTCTTCTCTCTCCTATTGTCCCATCCCTCCACCTCCCCTCTCTTTCCCGGTCCCAGGGCTCGTTAAACAATGTCCACATTCACCTGACATCATCTGCAGAGAGCCGCCTATAGCGGTGACAGTGTGTGTGTGGGTATGTGTGTGTCTGAAAGAGAAAGTATGTCTCAACGTATAGTCTAAATTAAAAGACTGCAAGTGTGCATTCATTGGTTTGGAGAGGAAATAATAAAAGTTTTTTTCACTAATAAAAGAGTGAGTGTATGCAGAGATCCAAGAAAAGTATAGGCAAAGTTAGCTTTGCCTGTGCACCAACACACAGATACACACACACACACACACACACACACAGACACACACACTGCAGAAGGTATAATGATTCGAAGTGAAACTGTACTGAAAGTGAGAGGGAGACTAACACAAAGACAGAGACAGAGATAAAGAGCATTATGTGTTGGGAGTTTTTGGAGTCTTACAGTAGACTTTTATCAGTGCAGAACAATTGGTATTCACCAGAGTTAAGCACACAAGCTGTTGGTCCAGAGACAAGCACCAAACCCTCTGTCACACCCACCGGCCTGACACCCCCATCCCCGCCAGTCACTGCACACAGATTTCCAATATCTGCTTTTTTCTTTCTCTCTTTCTGATTCTTTGTCTGCTATCATTCACACAACAACCCCACCTCTCCGTCCTCCCATATTTCCAACTCTTTCTCCCCTTCATTCTTTTTTTTTTTGTCTACAGATCTTTGTTTCCCCCCTTTTCTCTCCCTGCGTCTCTTGTGCATCCTCTGTCTGGATCCTTTGATGTCAGCTCATACCTGCTGTCACATACCACCTGTTCCGTTATCAGCCAGGCAGGACCGGATTAAACTAAACTACGCCGCAGTGGACGGGACTGGGGTAAATGGGACCAGCCTGAACGAGACTGGACAGATCAAGAAGCCTGGGAGGTAACAGAGGAGAGGTTGGGACATACAGTCTCTTCAACTTTGGTGACCCAGGTCATTCCCTGAGCTGAAGAAGATCTTTATTTCTTTAAGTGAGATTTCTTTAAGATCTTTAAGTAAAGTTTTTATCTTCTGACATTTTTTTTTGAGAGAACCTGACCAACAATTTACCAACCTTAGCCAAGTAGTTTTCGTATCATATCTTGTATTCTAATTTAAGCCACAAAAAAACCTGGCAAATATTCGCTGGATGTTGCATTTTGCATCACAGTTTGTGTTTTCACCATCACAACCTCATAGCACCTGTCTGTTAAAGCAAACACAACCCAAAACACACTCCTGTTTGAGCCTTAATGTGGCAATAATTTAACAAAAGAGGCCACCAAGGAACACATTATCAAAAGTGAGTTTGGCTACAGACATTTACAATTCATACTGAAAATATATTGGCGGTTTTGTATTGACTTGAGGTTTTCTTTTTCTTTAAAATTCGTTCTGAATTTTTTATTTTTTTTTTTAAAGGATCTACATCTTAAGGCAATTCCACACTGGCTTTTTTTTCAGTCTGACTTGACTCTGATCTTTATCATGGTCATTTCAGTTCAATTCAGTGAAACTCTTTTCTGTTTTAATCTGTCCGGTCTGACATTGTTCCGCTTTTCTCTTTGTATTTCTGGTCTTCTCCTCACTCTCTTCTTTGATCCAAAGCAATAGGTGAGTTGAAAGGTTAGCTCGTTCTTTGACCATGACTACTCTAAAATCCTGAACAGAAACATGAGCACTGCTACAAACTGAAGGAGAGGCCAGAATAAGTGTGAGTGTGTATGTGTGTGTGCGTGTGTGTGTGTGTGTGTGTGTGTGTGTGCTCCCAGGTGACGGAGCATGGACGAGAGAGATACTCGTTTGATCCCTGGAACAAAGGGAGAGGGGAGGGCAAAGGAGAGAGCAGCAGAGAGACAGCAGGAGGGAGAGACCGAGAGACAGGAACACAGAGAGAGATGAGTGAGAGAGACAGATAGCTGAAGGGTGGAAGAGAGGAAGACAGGAGGGAGAGAGAGAGAGAGAGACAGGGGGTTAGGAGGGATCAGGCCTCACGAGAACGGAGCTTTGTTGAAGGGGGTTTGAAGATCACGAGCAGCTTTGTCAAACTGAGTGAAAAGGGAGGCAGAAATGTTGTGTCCCAAAACTGTTCTGAACACACACTAATAATTGTAACGACTGACTGTGGTGTTTACTGTTGCATGAACCATGGAAAGAAAAAAAAAATAAATCATATCTTTTTAAAGGGTTGGGCCATGGCTCGTGGTCCTATTTACCTCATCAGTATATTATCATGCAGAGTTTTGGTTATGCTTGCTTAGATGGTGGCCTCCACCCCAGTTGGGTAGAAGTAAATGAAAATTTGTTGGTGGTTCCCTTCATTAATGATAAATCTCTTTTAACGATTAACACATCTACATCTATTTTCAGATTAATGTCCCTATTAAGCAGGTAAATCCACAGACCTGTGAACAGCTTTGACTGGAACTACGTTCTAACGAAGAAATGGCACCTAATAAAATTGTTTTCTGGAAACAAACTGACTCCAGAAATACATGCTACTGAATTTTTTTAAATGTAATTTTAAATGCTGTGAGGACCACAAACACATCAATCCTGTGTCATTGAAATTACAGTATATCATATAACAATATACAACAAATACATTTAGAGAGAAACCTAATGCTCCCCAATTATGTTTTTGATCAACATAATTTAACCCTAACCCTAATTTTCAGAATCCCCTCAGATCATAAGATAGTCTTCTGGTCTGCTACCACTACAGGAAAATAAAACTAATGAAACATAGTTACATACTGCCAGTGGTAAGTGGGATGTGTTTTTGTGATTTGGATGAACTAAGATTTTAACACAGTGCTCTCAACAAACAAGGCAACCATTTTAGGTGTATTTATAGATCACAGTGCAATTGTTTTCTGCGACTGGACAGTTTCATCACCCGTAATGCTGTATGCACAGTATGGTGAATTCCTTTACCTTGCCTACGCAATCAGTCCCAAAAAAACAGCCTACACTACCGTCATAGCATTTTACTGATGTCAGAGAAAAAAAATGCAAGGGAAATCATTTTACATCCAGTACGGTCATCAAGGCTCCTGATCAGCAGGTACTGTAGTGAAAAGAGTTTCGATGTGCTGAAACGACTAAAAGGAGGCAGACGGAAGAGAGGAGGAGGTGGGAGGAGAAGAAAGAGTAGAAAACAGAGGTCAAAGCCGCACAATTTAATTAGTTAGATTTTATGCTGCTGCCTGGCTTGTAAAAATTTAACATGTACAGCATTTACAAATGGTTTCCTTTCATCTTTAGATAAATAAAAACCATTGTGTGATGTTTCTAATCCAATTAAAATCTCATCTGGTTTTGTTCATACTTTATATGTATCCTGTCCAAGGCCACTGCATACATTACAAAATGACTCGATCACCTTCATGCACATATGCACACTATATTATTATGTACACTGTAAACCAGCCCCCCAGACTCTCTCTCCTTCAAACCCCATTTCTTCACCTCCACCAATGACATCTCACTGCACTGTTAAACTGCAGTTTATTAAAATGGCTTTGCATGTTGAAAAAAAAAAAAAAAATCACAGATACTCATATATTCAAATCTGTGATGAAAATATGGCTGTTGGTGGGTACATTGCACTAAAACATTATTCTGTACAAATTCTGTGATTATACAGGAAAATAATTTACAACTTCCTTAGCACAAGAAGGCATTTGAAGAAATTCTCAAACAAGGATAAATAAGAGTTAAAAATGTGAAAAGTACTGAAAATGTCATTACAAGATGTTGACACACATGAGTGATAACTACAGCATCCCCCTCACGCCTCACTTCTCCTGACATACTACTGTATATTGTAAATAGCTTTCATCAAAAGTGCCTTAAAATACCAGGAAAGCATACTGTATGCCTTTTGTGCATATGTGCCTGGGAGGAATTGCACCAAAGATATAAAACATGTTTTTAAAAAGCAGAATTCAATGCAGAGCGACTATCAACCCAGCCCCCACATTTCCACCCACATCCACCTTTTCATTGTCTTCCTTTAACAGAGACTTTTATTAAAATCATTATCAAAACATGCCCAAGAGACACGTCAGACACTCAGAGAAGTTATTAATTCCATCTGTGAGTGTTTGGCTGCGATGAGGCACCACCCTAAAAATAGTAATCTTTCCAATTTAAGATAATCAAAATAAAATAGATTTTTGTGTTGTACGACTAAAAACCAACTCCACCGATGTGAACCATTACTCAAACATATCTCTAAGACTCCTATTGGGAATTAGTCCGTGTAGAAAATGGATAGACACAGGCTACAAAGATGCGCTTGAGAAACTGGTAGATCTATTCTTGTGGATTTTCAGTTTTTGATCATGTACTGTGGAGGTGGAAATTCTTTGATAAATGCTTATTTGAATTGTTCAGTTCAACTGAAAATTGAAGCCACTGCCGTTTTTCACGTTTCTTTATGAGCTAAACAATGCATGTTTCATGTTTCAAACACATCCGTACACACTACACTAAGCTGGTATGCAAAAAACACAACATTTCAAACTAGAAACAACAATCACTAATCAGTCATAACAGGTAGAGTAAATATAGAATTTTAAGATTGATTAAAAAAAAACCTAGTAACATATTTGTGACAAAATGGTGGATGCAACAACGTCAGTGTGACTGCTAAAGAGCTGTGCTACAGGGGTTGCTACTGGCAAGAAAACACCCAACTGGAACCAACTGCTGACGGCAGAATATCAGTGCAATAAGGAACCTGCAACATCCCATCGCATCTTGATTGCATTTCTGGATATCATGGTCTACAGCTACACACGGTGTATTACCACTGAGCTGACAATAGTCACCTGTGAGAGAAGTATCATGTGGTTGTTCTAGTCCTCCAAAGCCTTGAAGTAAAGAGATTAGCGTGGATAGAAGGGTTAATAAAGTGTGACTTTGACACGCAATAGTCAGTAGTTTTCTTTTAGTTGTGACTATGATCTTTCCCTAACCTTAACACTTACTGTGTGACAAAAACTAATTGTAGTGACGGCAGGCCAGAAGAATACCATATGAATAAATGTATTTGCCATTTGTAACAGCTTAAGAGGGCCTTACAAACAACATTATACCACAGATAGAGGGATCAGAAAATGCTCGAATGAGCTGGTCTGGAAGGTAATGACTATTACTATTACTATTCTGCCTCTTAGTTTGGACTACTTGTTGGCATTAAGCTAATAATTTGGTCAGTAGAGATTCAATGTACTTAGCTAAGCTTGAGGATTTGGTGTTAAACATTCACCTGTTCATGTACTGGTCAGCTCTGGTAAAGAACCTTTTCAGACAAATGTGTGCTGTACCACTGATCATGCATTTAAAAAGTGTTTGAGAAGCAGGATGGGGAAGAAGACAGTTCTGGTGATTTACTGGTGGCCTCTCCCTCTGTTTTCTCTCCCTCCATCGTTGAACTAGACAGTGTTGAATCTAAGCTGGTAGCCTTTCTCTCTTCCTCTGTCTCTCTGTCAGACAAGAGCAGTAGAGAGTGCTGACTATGAGCTGGTAGCATGGTGAGTCAGCCAGCAGCTTTACATTTAACACATGCCAACGCTAGCAGGACTGAAAGGAACGCAGTGGGGGTGCTTTCTCTCCCTCTGTCTTGGTCTCAGTCTGTGGCTCTCTTCCTGTTCCTCTCTCTTCCTCTTCGGCTATTTCTCTCCTCTCTTTCCCTCTATCTCATCTCTCTTTCCATCCTCTTCTCCCTCTCGCCACCCACTACCCATTGTCTCCCTTGCTATTTTTGCCCTCCCCCGCTCGCTCTGACCCCCCCCTCCTTCTCCGTCTCCTCCCTCTTTCTCTCTCTCTGTAGTCTCCCAGTGGTCTTGCTGAGGGGCATATGCTGTTGCAGGGAGAAGGGGATGTCAGCTTGGATTTCAACCCTGTCACAACAGGGGAACACACACACATGCACACACACACACACACACACACACACACACACGCACGCACGCACACACAGGTACAGGCAAAGGAAGCAAATGGCCACTTATGAAATATGCTTCCTCTCTGTGTCACGCACACTCATGCACAGTCATAGACACACATGTAAACATGAATCAAATGGCCACTTGTACAGTATGTGTGCACAGACGGACACATACAACGAAAAGAGTCTCACCAGGGTAGAAAACAGTGCCTGTCTGCAAACTGCCTGACAGGCAGAAAATAGCCCTGTCTAAGGAGGTGTGAGAGGAGAGGAGAGGAGAGGAGAGGAGAGGAGAGGAGAGGAGAGGAGCCAAAGAGAGAGACAACGCCAGAATAGGCGGAGTTGAAAAGATAAGAAACAAGTAGAGGGGATAAAACAAAAGAGAAAAGAGAGGAATAAATGTGTATAATGGATGACACCCGAGGGCTGCAGTCCTTTATGTATGGAAACTAGATCGCACCAGAAAAACCAACACCAACTAACAGCTAAATGACAATTTGTTCAAAATAATCCATTCTTTCTTTCTTTTACTTCCCCCACCCGTCCCTCCCTCCCTCATAGTGGTTTTCTGCCAGTGTGTTCCTTTGTTTTCCTCTCTCACCCATCCAGTAGTGCCCCCTCCTTCCCCAGAAATCTCTCTCTCTCTTTCTCTCTCAGCTCCTGATATGGTATCAATGACCTTAGCTCAGTGCAGCATGGTCACACTGACCTGACCAGAATCCCATTACTGACACCCTTCATGTGTAACATTACGGCGCTGTGCGGGTGTGTGTGTATACGCCTGTATACATGCGTGACATTGCCCTTTCCATAGCAACAACAATATTATGGGTGGTGCGTAGCAGACAGAGACAAACTGACACACACAACACTAACTCACAGGCATATACAGACATGGCTGAGTACAAAATACACTCAAGCATGCTCTTAGTGACACACGCACAGACACACTTTTCCAGAATTATTCCACTCTTATTATTACTGCTCCCTTCTCCAGAGTTATTAATCCCCTACACAAGGGTTTTTGAAACATTTGCGTCTGGGAACCAAGCTCATTAAAACAGCACTCATGTGGATACCGACCGAAAAAAAAGCCCTCTGAAACAATATGTGACTTGACACTTAGTTTGAAGCAGCAAAAAAAAGTTTATATGAAACGTTCATTTCATATCACACATGAGGTTTTAAATCTGCACCATGGTTTAAATGTGTAAATAACATTATTTTCTGTAGTTAAACACATTTGTTGTTGATGAGGAGCATCTGCTCGACTGCCTCTGAGGGTAGCAGTGGGCGGGCTCTGCCATGATTATGTAAATCAATAGCAAATTTGCCAATACAAACCCTCATCCGGGGGGCAGTTCCACTGAGCCATAAATCAAGGCTTGGAAAAATAGCCTTTATGATGACCTTAATGATTTAACTTTGATTCATGATGTAACACTGCTATACTGTTAATAACTCACCGCCACCTGTTAGTTTAAAGAAACCTCACATTATGTTTCATTCAAGAGTTCAAATTGAGGGAAATAGACTGGAGAAGCATTGTTATGTTTGAATACTGGCTTATCTCAACAAACAATTGGCACATTACAAGGTTGAGAAAACTATCTAACGAGCTAAAATGAAAGAAACTACCAGATTTATGTCTTTCTATATCTGGGACTGCCTTTCGGGCTCTGAATAACGCACAGAAAGGCTCCCATATGGCCAAAGACCCTTTGAAGGCCACTACATAAAGATTGTGGGACTGATTGGAGTTGACTTTAACGGAAGAATGGCTTTGATTTTATAAGCTGCTGTTGAAATTGCTGCATCAGCCCTATAGAGGCCATATGGTTTGTGTTGTAAGGATGTGACTGGCAGCCATGACACTCTCAGTCATGATGTGAACACTAAAACAATATATTGTGATTTTTTTTTTCTTCTTACACAAGCCTTTGGATAATTATTGACCTGAAAAGACAATGAAACTGAAAAGCACTCACAAATGTATAGGTTTTGGATGAAAATCACTGTAAATTTGGGCAAAGACTCACATAAATGTGCAGAATACTGCAAAAACACCTCATGGGTCACACTCAAAGCTTCTTATCTGACCATATATTATGTTACAGTGTACAGATCCAATATGGTGGCTGTCAAATTCAACAAGGTTGGCTGATTTTTCTGCGAATTATTCTCAATGATTAATGGTCTTATTACTGTAGCCGCCCCTCCCTCCTCCTCAAACGCACACGAGAGAGATACAAGTATATGATTAGAGGGCTGGAAATGAGAGGAAAGAGGAGCAATGCAGAAAATAGAGGAAGACAGAAGATGGAAAAGCAGAAAGAAAGACGGGGAGTGGCTGACAATACCAACAACATAAAATTGATCTTACAGTGGATGGGCATAGTTACACTGATTGATGTCTTTTCTTGCCATTTTACAGTAGCTCTGGGCTCTTTTACTTTTTATACCAAATAAAGGAGAAACTAGCTTCTCAGTCCAAATGAACAAAAAATTAACTGTTGTGGAGATAATGAAAAACTATGTGTGGCAAATGTTTGAAAAAAGACAAATCAATGTAGTGGGGGGCAGGGGGGGATCACAAATCTACATGTTGTCCTACATGTTGCTCCCTTCCGGGGTCGCCACAGCGGATGATCCGCTTGTAGATTTTGGCGTTAGTTTTTTACACCGGATGCCCTTCCTGACGCAACCCTCGCCCATTTTTGGTAGCCGGGACTGGGAGGGAGTCGAACCCGGGTTCTCCAGGCCGATGGCATGCGCAATTATCCACTGCGCTACCGGCCGGTGGGATCACAAATCTACATAATTCATGTTATTTTTTAATTAGCAGTGGTAACAACCACCACATATGCACTGTTGAGCCCTTATTGTTTTGTTTTGGCAGCTGGGGGTAAATAACTCAGCATTACAAGAACAGACAAGACAAAAATAATTAAATAAAAACACAACAACAAATGTGTACTCCAAGCGGAGTCTGGCATTTGGATGCTCTACATACTAGAGTGTACAAGCAGACATTACATTAGAAAAAGCTCAATATTAGTGTGTATGTGTCTATTTGTTTGTGGGCGCTCATGCACACTTCTGCGTGTCTTTATGCATGTCTGTGTGGGCGTGCATGAGACGACGTGCTTTGTTAGATACAGTAGAGTCTGTATCTTAGCCCGACATGCTGCTGAGACACTGGCATCGTTTTGCAGAGAGACCCACAACTCTTTATTCTTGACTGGAATAATGTAAATGTAACTTCCACAGAACGAAAAAATGCTGTGTGTGATAGAGGTCAATGCACTAAATTTACACTAATTCTTGCTCCCAAAAGAAGTGGTTCATTTGGGGTAAAATAACATCTGTTCCTTCTGTTTGCATGATGTGATATGGCATTTTCATGGTTTGTTGAGCACAAACTTCCTTGTAATTGGTTTGCTTTCCTCTTAGCAAATGCATTGACCCCTGTTGAAGGTGATTGCCTACTATTAACTGTGGGAAGAGATGCTACTACTTGCAAAACAGTTGATTGGATTTCCATACTACAATAACCATGAACAAGTATGAAATTAATATACATCCTGAATTGTCTTTACACATTACTGCATAGTTCGCCATGTCCTTTATTAATCTAGAAGTGTAAATCACTCTGAACTTTGCAGATGAGTGAACACCCCTGTTAAGATCATCACTCATATTATCACATTTTCAGTATGAACTGACTGTTTTATGTTCATAACTTGCTATTTGTATCAATTTCATGTTCCATTAAAACTCATTTGATTTAATTTAATGTCTTCTTTTCGCTGAAAAACTAAGATCTTATATCGTTGCATACAGCGCCCCTGCAAGGGTTTCTGTAACTCATAATTTGAGAAAACAAGTGCAGAGTGATGGGGTAAATAATATTCCTGCAGTACTGGATGGGTGCACAGAGGACAGGCATCAGCAGAGCAGAGAAGCAGAGCCACGAGGACAAGAAAAAGTGAAGAACTGGCCTCACTAATGCAAGATTAGAAATCTAAATAATTGGACTAACAACCCAAAGTGCACAAACAAGCAACTCTCTCTTTCTCTGTATTTTTGCAGCAGTGCACTGAGTGAAGAACTGGAACAAACTCAAATGCTTTGTCCTCTGAGTGTAATGAGAGTAACCACTCATGTTTCACTACAGTGTTTTTTCTCCCTGATTATGGGCACACCTTTAAAAAGATCAATCACACCACTGTAACAAGTAGAAACAAATTCTCTATTAATTATTCTAGTGGTGTGTTACTCAGACGAGTTAACTAAATTGGATTGGGCTATTGTAAATATATTTTGTACTGACTATTTTCAGGTTCATTCCAGTGATTAGTCTGATGATGACTCACTCAGAGGGCCAGAGGAAACCTCACCAAGTCACTGCCTCAAGTACAGTTCCTTTTTTTTTTTTAAGCTGAGGAGCAAAAACTGCTGCTCGTGCCACTCAAACTACTGCAGATACACCCTGCAAAAATATCTTCAACATGAACGCAATATTTTAAGGGTTGGAGGGAATTAAATCTTATTCCAGACTGTGACACTCTACACTGTACGTCTTCAAGAAACGTAAGCTTTTCTGCGTATACACTTTCTGATTTTATTGTATGACAAGAACAGTTCATTCTTAGCTCAGTTGATGCCCAATGAACATTGTACACACAAAACTAAAACTTGTGACTCTTTACTGCAGCAACAGAATTTTTGTTTACCAAAATGTGAGTGAATTTTTAAACTTTTGAGAACCATGAGCAGATTGTCAAATAACAGCATCAGCAAAAACATCAATCCCTCAAAACAGCTGAAGTGTGTCTACATCAGCCTCCCTCTTTTCTCTCCACCTTACTCTGTTTAGAGGTTTCACTTGAAACACACAGACATGGGTAAGAAGCAGACAAAATGAAAAGACAGAATACCTTAGGAGGAAAATGAAATGAGACACGAGAAGAAGAATGGCAGGGAGGGACAGTATTAAAAGGGGAAGAAAGTGGGAGGCAGCCGGTGAGCGATAGAGGGAAGGTTAGACATAAAGAGAGATAAAGGAGTGGGCTGAGTTAGAGACAGATGAATGCATAGAGAAAGAGATGGTTGTGACTGGAGGGGTGTGTCTCTAAGTTTTTTCAGCTCAAACTTCAATCTCTCACTGTGACCTTAATAAACAGATGATACACACACACGCGCGCGCACACACACACACACACACACACACACACACACACACACACGCACACACACGCATGCACAGAGGCATACGCAAATCCATGGCTGCGTACACACACACATTCACACACACAGTGTGATGAAAGTGTTACCTCAGCATTTTCCAGCTAAATGTACTCATTAGCCTAGTTGCACATGGCTGCCTGGGAAAACAACAAAGTCAGCTCCAGAAAGCAGAAAGCATTCATCTAAGAGGCTGTCAGAGTGGGAGACAGAGAGCAGAGGTCTCAGCACTACCAGAAACTCATGGCTGCATTATTTTCTCTAAGACTGACTCAGATTAGTTGCTATTACATACATTTTCACTACGTGTTTATTCAAGCAGTTTAGAATTTTTCCTCACAAGTCGTGGAAAATATGAGTTGGCATAATGAATCATAACCATCAGTTTCAATTAACTACTACTATAAATGTTTATTTTTCTATTTCAAACTAGTGTCTATAGTACAAAGCAAGATCGGGACCAGAACCGTGTCTATAAGCACTACCGCTGTACATGCTATATATAGTGGAAACCACCTAGAATTCAACCGGAGGCCTCTCGGCTGCCAGCTGGCCAGGAAAAACACTCAACCAGTGTTAGTCTTCCCCCCTCCTGTTGCATTACAGGGCGTGTCAGGTTTAGGGCACTCTGTTCGAGGCAGATTTAATTTAAGCCTAGTACCCAGCAGGGGCCCAGTGAGGATCCACCATGGATGTGCAAGTGCCCTCTCATGACTGAGACAGCAATTCTAGTTGGCTGCATCTGTAGTATACACAGTACATACTGAGTAGATACAACAGTTGCAAGAGCCATGAGTAAATTGTGCAATAGTAAATAGATTCATACACTAAACATATACAGCATTTGTTTTGTACTCCACCATCTCACTCCTGGTAACATCTACGGTAAGATACAAGGAACCATTTGGCTTATTGCCCTGGCAGAGAGCCTTGCAGGTCTATCTTTTTGAACATCTGTGGCTTTGGGGTAACGTTTGGAAATACATAATGGTGCGAATGGTGACCCAGAGCAATATGACCCATTGGGGTAATCATTGAAAACATAAGCACCACAAAGCATAGCTAGCTAAACGAGACAGTGGCTTACTCATGGGTAACAAATACAATCCCATACCCATTCATGCTATTGCTGTAAATATATGCAGGGCTGCAGGGGCTGGAGCCTATTGCAGCATGCACTGGGTGAAAGACAGGGTACACCTTAGACTGTTCATCAGTTCATCAAAGCTAGCAAACAATCCGACAGACAACCCCTCAAACCTAATGAACATTTAGAGAGTCAAAACCACTTGACCTGCATGTGTTCAGACTATGGGAGAAAAAGATAGAACACAGGGAGGATACCCACACTGCTATTGTGAGAGAATGCAAAAACCCCATACAGAAATGTCGCAGCAGATTAAACCGTAAGACCTTCTTGCCATGAAGCGACAGTGTTACCCACTGATCCTACATCCTACATAAAGGTATGAACAAGAAATGTGTGAACAAGAAATGTCCAACAGGAAGAAAAACTCTACAGAGTTACAGTCAATCAGTTGTAAAAAATTCACAGGCTCTATTGTTGTTTTGAGACTAGAAAATATCTGCTGAATAAATAAAAGTCATATAAACTTGATTTCTCTCCCTGGTAACTACCATGTATATCGCTGCCTGTCGTGCTCCAGGGCAGGTACTAACACATGGATGATTTCTGTCAATCTGCAAAGGCAAACAGCGCTTTCTAAGCATCTTCTTTAGTTAGTTAAATTCTGGATTGTGTCATAAACTCACCTAAGTCCAAAGGGACCCTTCCCCATGGCAGTGAAGGCAAGATGACCATCTGACTCAAAAGCTGAGCCCCTGGCAGAATCTGACAGGCAAGAGGAATATTTCTGGCTGTTTTTGTGCATATTCCAGGCTCAGACGAAGCTTCAGGCTATTGTTTAGAGTCATGAAACTCCTCATTTATAAAAGAGACATGGGGCACTGGTGGACACACACACACACACACACACACACACACACAGACCAACACATGGGAGAGAGGGAGGAGAAAGAGAGTCACTGATTGCTGAGTGCTTTAGTTGTGTAGCTTATACATTGGTCAACATTTTGTGCTGTTCTTGAAGTGACAGTACCACAATTCCTTCCCCGACAGTAAATGAGGTCCTCTGAGACCACTTGCCTTTCAGTACCTAAACTAAAGGCTGAGGTGAGGTAGGCAACAGGAGTGTTTCTCATTCCACTAGTGGAGGAAGCCTGCACTGACGTAGGGGCTAGACCAGTTTACTCTGATATACAGAGTGTGGACAGACAACTGGAGTATCATCTTTTCAGGAAGACTTAAGGCACCTAAAAATACACTGTGCAGCAGGGAATAGTGGAACACAAGCAAGTTCTGAAATGAGGCATAGTTTACTGTATGCTCTCTCAGCATCTCAATGCTCCACCAAAGCACTGTGATCGATCCCTACAACTGCGCAGGACACCAACTGACACCATCTGGTTCAAGCACCAATGATGCAGACACCTCCACAATCTCCTCTTTTAGGGATGTAGTACACATATTTTATTCAGTAAGCCTTCAGTAAACTGCTGCTGTGTGGACTAAGCACTGAATGTAAAAGGGACTAATTAAAATGATTGCGCTGCAGCCACTTATTCATAATGTCTGATGTGATTTATGTTGTAGTTTTTGTTTTGTTGTTGGGCTAAATGTTGTGTTTTGTTGTTTATGTGAAACAGTGGAAATATTCTGATAATAGAGTAAAATTAAATCAAATCCAAATCACAAAATTAGGTACATATATTCACAGTGTAGTGATTTGGGTACATAGTATTATTAATTAAGCAATTAGAGCAGACCAAAAGTGAAGCAAAAGTAAAACCTTTAAATTCTTTTAAACCTCTCTAAGTTTCATCCAAGTCACGTTAGATTTAGGCTGCAATGAGGTGTTCTGTAGCCAATGTATGGCTAGTTTTTCTTACAGTTTTGAAAATGTGTGGGTTTTTTTTTTCTTATCTGCTGGACTGTATATTTTTCAAAACAGTTTTCACCTTTACTCAATGGAGATGGAATTCAGTTGATTCTAAAAAAATACTCCTTTTAGGGACAAGCACGAGTCGAATTACACAAAAAGAAGAAAGTCTTGATGCAAATGAGAAAAACCTTTCAGTTCTCACTTTCCCATCACTACAATACATTGCTAACTGCATATTTACCGTGTTTGGTTTACTGCTGAAATAATGGAATAAATGAGGGGGTATTTGGTAAAAAAAAATAATAAAAAGTTTTTATTTTGGCTTTTTGACATGATTTGATCAAGAACTATCATGAATTCTTCATGGTAGGGAATTTAATTTTGTGTAGACTGCAGTGATTGGTGGATCCAAATGTTCTGAAACACATTCACTAGATTTAGGCTAGATTAGAAAAAAGGCCAGGTTGGTTGCATAAAAACACGGTCTGCTGCAGCAAGAAAAGCATTTTCAACTTTTGCGGTAATTAAACGGCAACTATCTGTTGGTTAGTGGTGCAGTATTATTAAGTCCCAGGTGTAAAAAATAATTGAGGCATTCAGAGGTCACAGCCATTATTTATACATTCACTTCTAGTCAGTAATGATTCAAAAGGTGTATTTACATATATTACAACTAAAGAGTTTAATCATTAACACAACAGAAATATAGGATATGTATTAAATACTTATTCCTCCTCCCTATGTAGTCTTGCCTTATATCAGTGTCTTTAAAAAGAATAAGTTCATTTATTTACATTATAATTAAGCAGCCTCACTACTGTTCTAGGACATTATTAAATGGATAAACGGGGTCTGAAAATGTATCCAATTTTCATTCTGATCTGATTTAAAAATGAATGCTTTTACATCACAAGTGAGAAATATATGCATTTACATTGTGATTGAGAAGTACAGTGTATTAATTGAGACCCAGTGGTGGCACGATAATTGAGGAGTTCAATTTATACATATTCATTACTCCATAATGTGCTGTATATATAATCTGTGAGAGCTGAGCTGGAGATGCAAACAAGCTCCCAGTGAAATGTTTTAATTGGCCTGTTCTATTTCCATTTCAATAAGATGTCCCCTCCTCTCCTCTTCTCCTCCCATCCTCTCCTCTCCCTTTTGTCCCCTCGACTTCTCTCAAGCTGTCTTGTCTGATATTTGACATGTTGGCTCCCTCTCTTCTTCCTGTTAATGGATCGCTTAACTCCATAATTTGGAGCAGTAAGCGAAGAGATAAAGAGGAGTGTATGGGAAAGTGAGAGTTTGTGTGCGATTGGATGCAGCAGGACAAGAGTAACACAGGAAGTTGAAAGAGGAGGAGATGGGAAGATGAAAGGAGAGACATGAAAGCAGATGGGACGAGGAGAGAAAAGTTGAGATTATATGAACACTACAAGTGGAGCTCTGGCAACTGAGATGAGATGTACTTCTGATCAGAAGCCATTACAGACTGACACCACCAAAACTGTAATCCAAACTTATTCAGAATAAGGCCATCTTATCAGCACTTGAATTCAAATATCAAGACAGTTTTTGATATGCCCTTCCTCAAGTGTAAATCTATTTCAACTAGGTCGATACTAATACACTAACATAGAATAAATCCTGAAAGTCAAATTCAAAGCTGTTTCGAAGCAACCTCACATAAACGCCAAGACATTTGGCCGTGATTACTCTTAGCCACAAACACATCTGGAAGCCTGACACATATATACACTTATACATAATAAATAAAGCTGATTGCTCATTCTGTCTCATGCACACTATGCGTGCACTTTTGTCTACCCTGCTACATATCCCTTGATACCCTTAGAACTTGACTATGCATAATACAATTGAACAAAGACAAAAACATCGTTATTGTCCAATATCAAATAAAAAATTGAAAGCTTGTGGTGTGTGATAACCTGGGGAATAAACCTTAAACATAACTAGTAAAAAAACTGAGCAATAAAAAAGGAGTCAGCTTTCATATGAAAAAATGATTATGGGATAATAAAAGGAAGCAAGTGAATAGTCAATACTATAATCAAGATAACATAAATGCAGTGCTGAGTGGAAAAGAAAAGAGTACATATAACATATGACAATAAGAACCAGACTACTCCCACCACATACATGGAAATACTATAAAAAGATATAAATGTGTACATTAGAATAAAAACAAACTAAAGGGAATGTCTATAAAAAAAATATAAATGAAAGAAAAGCGATGCCAAACAATTGGAAATGAATAAATGACACAAACCAAAAACAGATGTAAAGGTTGTGATAACTTCTTACGAGGTGTAATGAAACAGGTTTTCCTCGGAGGGATGGAGAGGCATGGGAGTCATAATGTTCAGTGCTGGAGTCGTATCATGGCTGCACTACACACAGCACTCTCTCAATTCAGTCAAGCCAGGAAGCACATTTGCCTCAACATTCAACCACTTAAAAACCTCTGGCCACAACTGAAATGATTCCAGTTTGATCGTTGATATTTAGATGCAGATGAAGAGGAAGGAGGGAGGAGAATAGTATGGATGAGAAAGAGAAAAGGATGAAAAGAAAACAGGATGGAAAGGAACAAATCCCTATCCTGTCTCCTTATTCCGGGGCTCCTCTTCTATCCCTCTCTTGCCTCTTTTCCTCTCTTTTTTCTTTGTTTCTTTTCTTCTGTTTCCCCATACTCCTTTGCTTCAGTCTTTCACTACTCTTTCACAGCCTTCTTTCCCCCCCCCATTTCTCCCATCTCTCCTGTGCCTCCTGCTCCCCCTTCAACTTCAAATGTCTCCCTCCTGCTCCCTCTGCTCTTCTTTTCCTTCACCATTTCTCTTCTTTTTACCCCCATCAGCCCCCTTTCTCCTCCCTCCTCTTTCTTCCATCTCAAATCCTCTTCGCCCCCCCCTCCCTGTTCGTCTTTGTGTGCCCTGCCGTTCTCCGTACTGCCCCAGGCTCAGACATATGGCGCTCTCCTCTCTGCTATTGTCATCCATTAACACAGTTGTCGGTGGGAATTACAGACACATAGCGCAACATGCAAGGCTGTGCTCTAGCTTCTGATGTAGGAGACAGAACAAGGCAGGAAAGATGTTAGGTGTCTTAAAAGGACAAGAAAGGAAATCTGATGCACTGCATTTCAAATGTTACCTCAGACAAAAAAGTCTTCTATAATCTATGGAGATGGATTGACATAACTCACATCATTTTAGTGTAATTAATGTCCTTCTTGGTACACTCAGTTGTTAAACATGCAGTCCACACAAAGTCAAACTTTCGTATGACCCTAGCACACCTTTAGTGTGATCAAATCCTTGGCCACATAAAAGTGATGCATTCAAATGTTTCTGTTGATTTGTGATAAAAACTCTTCTATACTTTATTGCAAACTTTATCGCAAATGAAAAACAGGTACTCACTGAGCATCCAAGGAAAAGAAGTCTTTTGACTGTCAACACTCACTACCTGTTGGTTGAAAGGTGACAAAATCAGGTCCTCTGCAGAGGTCACCAGCTTAGATTTACAACAGATATGATTTAATCCAAGTTTCACAGTTATAAAAGTTATTAAAACATCCATAGGAACTTCTCCAAGCATAGTCGGCTTCTCTGCTATTCATGTACACATGTTCCAGTTGGTTTTTACATCTAACTATGAACAATTACAGCAGTTGATTGTTGCTGGTGCAGTTAGCTTATTGCATTATTCATTTGTGATGAACCCAAACCAACATAACTGCTTACATTTTACAATGAAGTGCTTGATTAAGTGAAGTGACCTCTTGGCAGCACTGTGCTAATATATTACTCAGTAATATCCTTGATAATGCTGATTCGGATTAATTATGGCCAGTCAGGATAGGATATGTTGTTATTTCTTTAAACTTTACCTTCATTTAGAGCATTACTTTGTCAGAAATTCATAAACAGCCAACTATGTGATATAGTTTTTAAATAACTCAGCAAAGGTTAGTTCGCCCACTAACTTGAAGAGCTTTTTCCCTCTTGCAGTAAGTCCTTACTTAATGAAATGGTAACAATCCCGAGAACAAAATCCAAGGGAAAGTAAACAAATAGCACACAGAGAAAACAGAAACCTGACCAGTGGTAGCGGTTAGCTCAGCAGCTACAGACGTTTACCTTCCTAGTGTTTACTTCCCTTGCGAGCCATCCTCAACTGGACATTTAGCCAACATTCGTTATTGTAGCCACCAAGCTAGCTACAATATTTTACTGACATTTCACTTAGCAATTTTTAAACTCATGTTCTCCTTGCTGTTACTTGTTTAGCACCATATACTGTGACTGTATACTCTGTATACCCACGTTAAAATCAGATGGTAATTCAGCAGGAAGTGAACTGCCCAGGAAGGTGACCAGTTTCAAAGTCGTCCAAAAGCCAAAACAGTCCCAGAAAGCACTGACAACATTTCTTCTCCAACAACCGTTTCACCCTGTCGTCACAGCTGCAGCTGATGAAGTTAATGATGGGTAAGTTTGACTCAGGTGTGCCAGTCAGCAAGTGGTGACAATCTATGGTAGCTATTGTAATCTATGATATTGAAATATTTGGTTTGTGAATTAATAGTATGGTGCATTATTGTTGGTTGGACAAGCTGGTTAATTAATTAATTAATAATTAATTCAGATTTGCGCTGTCTCACATGTAGCACACAACAGGCTGTGTTGTGTCAGAAGTGTCATGACCTACTGAAATACACCGTTTAGTTTAGGCGAGGGCTGCAGGAGGCAGGATATGATGCAAAAGTACGCTGTGGTTTTAATTCGGCATTATTAAGTGTTTACTACAAACAAAAAGGCTTTTATTTCCTGAGAAATCACAGGAAGTCCTCTCTCCCATTAGCGCTGGCCAAGTCAGAGCAAAACTACTGGGGACCAAAGAGAACGACGCAGAATTTCACAAGACACTTACAAACTGCGTTGCTGCTCTCTGAATATCTATCTGGCTGGTTTTCAGTCACTGAGTATGAAGTCGTTTACTTTCAGGGATTTCTGCTCGAAAGACTTCAGGAAATGAAGCGATGTAGTTTAAAGTCCATCAGAGTCATCACATGAAATGAGGTCCTGATGGGTCAATGGGTCAAAATTATAATGATGTTAAATCAGGTCACAAACACAAATATGAAATATGTCTATACGAGTGTTTGCAATTTGTCTTGGCAAACCATAAAATAAATGCATTACGTACTCTTTGAGACAACATTTAATCAGTATTTCTCAGCTTTATACTGAAAGATACTTAGACACCTCCATCGCATAAAAGTTAAGTTTGCATCTTTTCTGTCAGCAGTTTGATCACTGCAAGTTTGATTAGACCACATGGAAAATCACAGCACGAAAACACACACACACACACTTCTCCGAAGTTCTAATTAAAGTGGTTGTGATGACAGAGCTTGGAGTGTGATGTACGGTATAACACAGCAGTCACTATCGCATTCACAATGACGTGTGTGTGTGTGTGAGACACAGACAGGGAGAGAGAGATAATAGCTCTATAATAATCAGTCTATAGGAAATGGAAGAGCAGAGAGCTGTGACAGCTTGTCCACCAGCTAACTGTCAGTTACACTCACACACGCACACACGCACATTTACAAGAATGCTAATCAAACCTTTCATTTGTTACATCTGATCCAATGTTAAAGTGCTATTTAAAGATATTTTTACTTTACTGTGTAGTAGTGCAGTAGAGACATGGGAATTACTGTGTTTGTTGGCTGAATGAGAAACGGGTTTTTCATGACAACACGACAGCTCAGCTCTAATTTGCAACATGAGAGTAAGAATTGGCTGCATTTGCTGAAGCAGTAGTGATGCAGGATAGGTGCCACTTTGTGAAGCATGGAGAGTGAAAGGCAGACAGATTGACAGACAGTCAGGTATGGAGACAGAGAGATAGGCATGCAGGCAGAGAGACAGAGCCTGAGGTGGTGTGTTTGCATCTCTCCCACATTGTAGGCAGGTTTTGATTCTGTTTGAAGTTCTCCTTTTCTGCGATGGGTTTTGTTAAGTCTTGTCAGATTGTTCTCTCGCTTTTTTCTGAGTCGTCAGGACAAGATGTCTTTAATCTTCCTTATCCACCGTATCTGCAAAGAAAAGACAAATACAGCTCTTTCCCTTTTTTTTGCTCATAATAAGATGAAACCCACCGGCTGTGTCCATATTCCAATAATCCGAGGCTTACTTTGATATCACAGTTTTTACCGCACATGTTAAAGAAATTGACATTTCAGATCTTCTTTCAGACCAGAGGTATGTGGTGGAGCAGATTCAATAATTAAAATTTTGTCTTAACGTTATGCAGCAAACCTCTCACTCTCATACACCTGGGAGTTTAATTGCACACAGTTTTGAGAAGGTTCTTTAAAAAGAACATATAACACATTCAACAAAACAAAGTAATGTATTCTCCATTACAGAGTTTATAGTTAATGACCAATTATAATTTTGAGAAAACAGATATTTCCCAGAAGAAGTATATCACACACTTTTCATATTACAACTATTACAGATTGTGGGCGGCGGGGTAATTTGCAAAAAATGGTAACAAAGTAAATAGCACACTGCAGCACATTATGTCAGTCTGTGAAGAGCAATGATGTAGAAGTAGTTGTGTTTCTCTGTTTAACATAAATTAGTCTTTAAGCGACGAGCATCAACGAAACACAGAAGTATAAGCCTAATGGTAAATGTGTATAAGCATATATTTTAAAGGCATGCTCCAGTAAATACATTGGAAACAGCCTCTAGTGATCACGGTTACAGTGATCAACCACTTATATGGTTCAAAAAGCTTCAGACAGAGTCACTCCCACACAAACACTGTTTAAATAACTCGACATTGTGTTGAGTGTTCATTTTGGGAAAGAAATCGGAAAGAAAATAAATCTGCTGCTCAGAGTGATGAAATTTACCTGGACAGATATGATCTATAAGCTGTTTCAACTGTATACTTACAGGAGCTAAAAACAATTAAATGAGCACCTGTGCAAACTACGCAACCTTCACAGAAGGACTTATGCTCCGAGCTAGTTGGGGAATACATCCTTCTGTCAGTATCAAGCATTAGACATAGAATGTTTCTGGCTGTTTGTCTGTCGTAGCGAATCTGCCACCAACTGTAACTTTCATTTTGTAACACAAAATGAAATTACACAGAGGAGAATTCAACAGAGCAAGTGAAACAGCGTTGGACTCCACTGAACTGAACTGAGCAGGAAACTGCACCAGTGTAGAGCAGACAGAAGCGTCACTGAACGTCCTAATCTTCGGTGACTTTGTTGGAAAGATCTGGAATCCTTGACCATTAAAGTTAATCTCATCATAATACAGGTCTATTTTCCAGCTCACAGTTTGCTGACAGAGGAAATCATCATGCTGGGGAGAAACCGAGCGTTCACACTTCAAATTACCGGTGACCCCAATGCATGCGCACACACATGCACACGCATTATAAAGAGAAGAGCGCAATCACAACAGAAGCAGTAACATAGAGAGATAGGTACATGAACAGATGTACAAAGAGGACATGCTGACACACACATGCACATGCACAGATGGACACACACGCACATGTGTCCCTACCTGAAAACACTAGCCTACAGTTTCATGCTTTTACTGTTAGCAGTACTGAATATGCGCCATATTCTAGGAGTCACTGTCACATTTCTCTAGAGGATACTGAGTTGACCAAGTGCAGAGAGGTCAGGAAATCCCATCTGTGTCAAAGTTGTCCATGTCAGCTTCTCCTTGAAGTTGGGCCTTACACATTTCCACTTTCATCAAATCCCTAACAAGAGTCATTCTCACTCTTGTGTATGTTTACAGCTCCATGAAAAACTGTTTTTACAAGTTGGATCTAGAAAAGCTATCTGAGATACAAAAATATAAAGCAAGTAAAGAAATGCAACAGTTTGCATGCTATAAAGCCTGCCAAAGAAACCATTAGTTTATTTGTTAAACAACTAACTTGTTAAATAATCTAATTTTGTAATAATTTTAGCAATGATTTTAGGGCTCTTGGAATACAAAAGTTAGTTTTAATTTCAAAATCAAGGCCTGAACAGTTTAGCCCATAAAAAAAGCTCACTATCCCTTTACTGATATGGCCGATCTCATTATTACTCTCTATACTCTACTCTATTACTCTATTTCTGCATCACAAATCTTAAACCCTACTTTTACCAACATGTTACAGCATTATTACTTTGTGATTACCAAATTGTAAAGTGATGTGTTTTCACATTGCTATACAGTCAATTCCTGGTTTGTAACTTGGACTTGGAAATCAGTCTGACTTGATGTGTGGTAGAACATTCACTTTTTTTTTTTTTTATAGCTAAGCTCTTTAATTAAATAACTTTGTTTTTTCCAGTGATGAATTAAGATAAGATATATGCAATTATTAAAACATAGTAGGGGTTGTCATGTCTTACTTATTTACCAGAACTCACATCACTCAGTTGTAGCCTACAGGCAGCTTTTTTGTAGGATCCACAATTAGGTCCTACCTGCTTTCTGTTTTTGTCCAGGCACAGCTTGAACAAAATATGTGTCCTGATAAAACAAAGAAGAGTCTCACACAAACACACACACACACACAGGCCACTGCGAAAGACAGTGTGGTGTGAAGAGAGAATGTGGCTGAGGCAAATGCAGGGAAAAGCAGAGTGCTCTACAAGTCACTTACAATTTGGAGAGCTACTTAGTCAAGGTCATTATTGTACTGCGTCCGTCCGTGTCCGTGTGTGTGTGTGTGTGTGTGTGTGTGTGTGTGTGTGTGTGTGTGTGTGTGTGTGTGTGTGTGTGTGTGTGTGTGTATTCCTGCATATGTGTATACAGTATATCTGTCTGTCTGCCTTGCGAATACAATAATGCAACCATTTTCAGCCATACCAGAGTGCAGTAAAACCATTAAGTGTCTGACAGAAGTGCTGACTGCAGATTACAGTGGCTCTAAATCTGAGCCAGGCATTATGTAGCCAGTGTGCCCCACGAAACTGTGTGTCATTTTCAACTGCCATGAATAGAGAACTGCATACCACAAGCAACATGTTGTGTTACTTATTCCAGACAAAATTTGCTAATAGAAAAATGCATGCTGTCACCACATGACGCTGGTAATGGTGTGGTGGTCTGGTGCCAGTCAGAAGGTGACAGGTTTTATTTTGGCAACAGTCAGAGCATCCAGTCCTGTTTAGGTGTCCTTCAGCTGACCTAGAATGAGCATACACTACTTATAGTTGGTCTGCATATGTTACATAGTAGGGGAAAAAAGAATAACCTCACATAACCTGCATATACTATAAAAAACAGTGCACACACACAAAAAATGAATAAAATAAAACACAATTTAATAGATTAAATAGATTCATTTTTAGTCAATAGAAGAACCGCACCAAATACACGAGGGCAGCCACTTCAACTGTATCAAAGGATATCTCCAGTATTTTAAAATCTGGGCCCTAATTTGACATATTTTGAGTTTGAAATGACTGATAGGTGCAAAAACCTTTGGAATGGTCCAGTAAATCACATCGCCCGGCAGCTGAGAAGAGGCAGCAAACAGGCTGCATGTCCACTAAAAGTGCTTGTTTTTGCCACTGACAGGCTTAGTTTGTTATTTGAAGTGTCTGACCACATTACACAGTGATATAATGGCCAGAAATTGCTGCTTTATTGCTAGGTTCGCAGATACCAGACTCCATTGTCTCAATCAGTTTGTTTGTTTGTGTTATTGTGTGACTTTGCTGTTGTAAAAGGTTAGTTCAGATCCAACACAATACTTGTGTAACACACAATAAAACAAACAAAGGAACAAATCAAGGCAGCAGTAGACCAGTCACATCGGTGTTCTGCAAAGTAAAATCACCGTTTTCATCAATGCAGTCTGGTAGATTTGAATGGTGCAACACAACGGCTGATTATGGTTCTTAAAGGTCCGCCTCTGGAGGGATCCTTTCCGTAATGTTTTCAGAAACTTAGAAACACAATCTGAGCCTGTCAGTGGCAAAAACAAGCACTTTTAATGGACACACTTTGGTGCTTCAGGTGCAATTGCCCCAAAGGATTATATTCTAGCCATTCTAGCCCGTTTGCCTCAGCTTGCAACTGAGAATGAGTTGCAATCTATAGGACCAGTTTCAGAGGTTTTTGTACCTACCAGTCATTTCCAACCCAAAATGTGTAAAAATATGTGAAAATACCAGTTATGCTTTAATCAATAGAATACCAAGCTAGACCTAAAGCTACAACAACTAAAATACATACATAAAATACTTATCGTCTGCATTGCTTTGTATTAAACAAATTTTTTCTATTATCCTTTTTATAGACATGTTTAATATCTATTTCATGATGTTGCCTGAACCTGAGTGTTCGGCATTCATGTTAGGGTTTGGGTTGCTCACAGCAGTTTCCTTTGTTATGTGAAAAAAGGGTGTGCGGCTTTGGCACTTAGTCACATCTATCAAACATTACTGCCAAATGTGGTTATGAAGTGTTTTTAAAAAAATCATATTTTTAAAAAAAAAATGAAGATGCTCTTTAGGAACTTCAAATGATGCTAAAAATCTCTAAACCATAGAAACATCTGTCCATATGAAATTATACATTTGCAAATGTCACTTTTAACCAGTAGATGTTTATTATAATAATTACTATAATTTCCATATTGGACAACATCTGGTTTTAGAAAACAACTTATGTGGCCTCCCAAGCATCCCTCCCACTGACTGAAAATTTGTAAGTTAAGTAATAACTGTGACAAGGTATGATGAATATACTCATGCAACCATTTGCAACACAACAGAAGCTCCATTTAATGTGTTTCTGCATTGCACTACAGTATGATTAAATAATAACTCAAGTGTTACAAAACCACTTGAGACGGGGATTCCTTATAGCCTGAATAAGGACAGGAGTTGTTATGTGCAAATGGTTCAGATGCACAGTCTGTGCATCATGCCTGGCAATCAAATGTTTGGGAGATGATTGATCTCAAGTTCACTCCAACAGCTAAACCGGGAGGGGTAGAGAAAGGGAGGAAAGACAAAAGATTGAGCGTAAAGAGAGAGTGAGACTACAGTTGGGGAAAAGAAAGAGAGAGATAAGCAGCATGTGTGAGCCTCTAACCACCAGCTGACACTCTTCATCTGTTGTGTTGTGTCTGCATGCCTGTTTCACCATCCGAGCACTGTGGGTTTGTCTGAATACATCAAAACAGCCAGAAAAACAGAGTGAGAGAGAGACAGAGGGAGAGAGAAATAACGTTTTCTTAGAGAGACTCCGGCATCAGCTTTCTGTCTCACTTTCTCTTTCTTTCATTTCTCTCTGTGTAATATCATTTCCCTACTCTGTCCTGCTTTTATCGTCTGCTCCCCCCTCTTGCTTTCGCTCTCTGTCTCTCTCTCAGCGTCTCCTCTCAGAAGCAGAGTGGGGAGTTGGGAGCAAAAGGCAGGAGACAGACAAGATAAAAGCTGTTTCCTGATTCTTCAGCTCTCAGCTTCTCTGCTGTCAGGCAAGAAGACAGCTAGTCAAGACAGAGAATTTCCTACTAGATGTATCCCTGCACAGCTGCTGTCGCTAACAGGCAGACAGGTAGAGAGAAAAGAGGTGAAGAAAGAACGACAGAAGAACGGATGAAGGGGTAGACAGACTGGTAAGCCGATGTGTAGACAAGTGGAAAAGGAGGCAGACAGAGGATGATCCTGCAGACCTCCACTCTGACCACTAGCTAAAATACAGACAGGTTTGTATACCATAAGAAGAGACAAAACTAACTACTGTAATATCTGTAGGGGGGGAAAGGATGATAACAGAGAAAAACAAGACTAACACACAAAACATGGAAACATGCACATGAAAAGATATCACTTCTACATTATATGCGCCTACACATAAGTGTTCTATACTTGTGAGGACTCTGACATACTTCTTTCCCGTGCCCCTAACCTTAACCGTCAAAGCTAAACACCTAAACTAAGCCTAAGCTAAACTTAAACTAAACTAAACTAATTCTAATCCAAACACAAAGTCTTAACTTTCAAATAGTCCTTTAAAGTAATGAAGACCGGCCAAACTGTCCTCACAATGTAGAATTACCCTCAAAACAACGATTTAATACTGAAATTAGTCCTCACAAAGTAGCAATACACACACACACACATATTTACTGGATACCATCATGGTAGCTCACAGTAAGATGGCAATGCTTCCTGTAAGTGATGCAGAGAGTCTGCCTTTGTGTCTTCCCCTGTCTGCGATGGCTGGTAGTTTACTGTACACACACACACACACACACACACACACACACACACACACACACACACACACACACACACACACACACACACACACACACACACACACACACACACACACACACACACACACACACACACACACACACTTCGACCCTGACACTATCTTTTGAAGCCAAGGCCTCAAGCTTGTTGTCTTGCAATTTGTTTGTTTTATCTGTGGGGAAAGTGTCTCCAATTCTCCAAGCAGATACACAGTAGGGGAACTGCACGATTTGTTTAAAAGTGCACAAAGCAGACTGGTGGTCTGAGGAAGAAGGTCTGGTTGTAATCTCGCAAACTTTAATAACAACAAATATCACTTGTAACAGAGTGAGTAGGGCTTCAATTTCTTAGGACTTCCACAGAAAGAAATGTTCTTGCTTTATAGGAACATTCGACAGGAGGGCAATTTAAAAACATCTTTGAGTTTCTACTGCATTCAGGTTAACCACACTGACTCACCATATTATGGTCCCACATAAGGTCAATGCACTCAATCAAGCTGTGCCAACATTTTGGTGATCTGTACTGTATGTCTGGTCATGCAGTGAACATTGAGGGAGCCATTTTTTTGATGTTGCAATGATCTGAAGAGCAGAGTTGCAGCAAACTTCATATTTACTGTAAATGCTAATTTGACAGTTCCTGAAGTTGCTTCACAATTAACCACCCTCCAGTGAGCCATTACAAGGCTTTTGTTGTGAAGCAGTTGCCTCAAGTGTTGAGGTTTAGACTCCTTGTTCCAAGAAAAGTATCTTGGCGCCGACATTTTTCAGCACTTTTTTGTTAGCTCAGCGGTTTTGAAATACTGCTTGAGAAAAATGGATGAAAAGATACAACTCTTTATTCAGCTACAACTGAAAGAGGACGTGATGGCAAGAGGTATTACTATTATTTTGACTATAATGCTTTAATCTGGATTTGAGTCACATTTTGTTGTCTTTCCTGTTACATGGAATCATGGCTTGAGCCACATGACGATGGAGTGCAGTTACACAGGCAGATGAGACTCAACATGTGTTTAATATTTATTGCATTCTACAACACATCCTTTGGTGCTTCTCTCTCAGTGCTTCCCTTATGTGAGCATGTATTTTAGCTCTGCCACTCTACTTAATGAGTACACACCTGAGTACACAATCTGTATATATACTCCCTCTGTCACACACCAACACACAGTCTCACGCTTTTTGTTGCAGATGCCACACAAGTACACATCAGTCAGTCTGTTCAGTTCCAATATTACGTGTTCTACTTAAATTATTCAACATCAATTTCGCAGTTTGGTCATGTGTAGTGACACTGATGGTGTTCCTAAAGCACTGCCAAAAATACAAGCGTACTAAGTGATTTATCTTGTAGTCTCACTCATCAAGCTTATGTTGACTCACTTAAATTCACATTACAGCGCTGCAAACACCATTATCAGCAAATTCTCCAAGCCTCACAGGACAAACAAGACCTCACAAGTTGATCACAGCTTGATACATGTCTGCACATCTTCCCCCCGATCATTTAAAAAGGGGTTGGCGCTACCTTGGATGATGCCAAATAGTCAAACCAACCAGTGTGAAACATGTTTGTGTGTGCCAGCTGTGGTGACAAGAGTCAGTCTTAGTGTGATTACCTGCTGAGGCTGACGTATTAACCTTTCCTGTTTTTCCGTGTTGGTCAACAAGCTCTGGCCCCGGTCTTCGTGAGGGGAGTCCATGCAGCCGTTTGTTCTTGTTTAAAACGCATTTCAGGTCTGTAGTAGCTAACCGCAGCTGCATGAACACAACCGTGGTTCTTCATAGCTGCCACTGTCGATGATTCTGCTGCATAACAGAGGCAGGTATTCTGTCACTGCACCAAACATCAGAAAACTGGTAGGACCAAGAAATGTCTTTGCTCAACTTGCCTTATCCTTAACTTCCTATCAGACAGGATGGCCAGACATGTCCCATGAGAGAACAACTTTCCTTTCTTTCAAGATACAATTCACTTGACACCAGTGTTTTTTTTTCTGTCACTGAGCTACAGAAACATACAGGAAGAATGGTGTCCCATCAGACACTGCTCCTCTCTCTCTCTCTCTCTCTCTCTCTCTCTGATATTGTTCTCTCATTCTTTTTTTCCCCACATCAACATCATTTTTGTCATCCCCTCTCTTGTGTCTGTCTTTTATATTGTGATCCTCTGACTGTGGACGGCCCCCTCTCTATTTCTCTACACTCTGCCTTCGGGATGAGGGCCCTTTTTTTGTATGTATGTCTTTGTGTGAGATGTGTGCGTATCTGTGTAGTGTGTGTGTGTGTCTATCCCCTCCAACCCCATAGGGGTTAGTATACTAGTCTGGCCTTCTCTGCTTGCCATTGTAATGCCAGCTTTGTGCCTTTGAGCAGCTGTGGGTGTGTGTTTACACCCATGACAGTGTGTATGTGTATACCACATCTGTATGTGCATTTACATATTGTATGTGCACGTGTTTATTGTGTGTATGGGAGTGTGTCTTTTCTGCCAAGACCAGGCTCCTTTCTGTGTCCGTTCATTGTGTCCAGTGTTGTGTTCAGTGGCTCTGGGCATTTGGCTGCCATAGAGGACAATGCAGAACAGACAATAGCTGGACAATACATGGGATACTCTGCGGTGCCCTGGGACGAGGCACCTAGCATGTACTTACAGGAGGAAGAGTTGCAGTGCACATCACAGTCTGTTCTCATGTACCATCTCTCCAAACCTTCCTGCCATTCTCTATTGTGTACAAGATGTAATGTCCTAATCATGGCTTGTAATAATACCTAATCAATTATGCGGTATGTTGCAGTGCTTAAGAAGCATCAGGCCCAATTCTGACTGACAGCCAAGGCTGTAAGATGTGTGTGTATGTGAGTTAAGTATTTAGCCATCATGCTATACATCCCTCCTCCTCCTCCAATGACCTCCTTCGTCCAATAGAAGCCAACTGGCAGCTTGACATCCTGTATCTAAAATCTATTAGTCATTCTTTCTCCATTGCTCCATCCATCTCTGTCTCAATAAGCCATCAGTGGTTTTGGTTCTGATCCAAATCAATCCTGTTCTGACACTGACCCGAATCATTCATCTCTCCCTGCTGTCTCTCTCTATCTTGCTGCCTCTCTAACAGTTGGAGTGTGTAGCCAGCTGCCAGCTAGCATCAGTCATGTTGTCAGGGTCTGGCACTGGGGCTGCTGTTGGCTTAGAGGGCAAGTTCTGCCATGGGTTTCTCTTAAAGTCTGTCCCTAAACAGCCTTAATGCACTGATGGCATTTAGCAGTGTTGGCCTTGTCATATGGTTTTGGAGCAGAATTTTAGGCTGTGTTGGCAAAATCTGAGGAAATGTAGCTACGAGTGACTATTTCTTTGAAAGTAGTTTCAAATATAGTGGAAACCCCTTATAGCGATCACAGTTACAGTGATCAACTACGTGGGATAGAATCACTCCTATACAAATGCTGTTAAGTAGTCGGATTATAATGTTCATTTTGGTGTTTCAAACATGACAACGCATGGGAAAAAAATTAAAACTACAGTATTTTTTTCCTTTACGTTACTCCCACGATACTTTGCTATGCGATAACCCATTTACTTTGGCTGGCTACCTAAAACTGGTGCTGCGTTCACATTGAAATCATGACGGGAAAAAGACGGTAATTTTCTGTCAGTGAAAAATGTCTCCTGGTGGCAAACTTCCAAAAACAACCCGACAAGATGCAGTTGCGAAACTTGGTGTTCCTCAGGCTACCTTGTGTAGTCAACTCAAACAATGAGAAACAGTCATGGCTGCTAGTGATGAGGGAACAAATCAGAAGCGCACAAGGAAAGCACCAGTGGTTGAAGCCACTCTCATTGAGTGGATTGGTAAAGCCCAGTCACGTAAGGGTAAGCCAATAAAATTCAGTAAATAGCAAAGCCATCCATTTCATTACTACAAGCATTGTCTATAGGTATTGTCTTAAGGCTGTGTTATTGTTTGAAGCGTCAGCTATATTATAAGGGTAGAAGCTCTTATTTTGAAAGCAAAATGTGGCCAAGAGGCATAAACGTACAGTAAAAACATCAAATTCTGTGCCAATTTACACACATGCACCGCACCAACTGTGACTTTTCTGACCTCTAGTAATTCATCGTCTCGCCTTGCTGCAGTGAGTGTCTGATCCATCCCCGCCTCCAAAGTCTCAAAAGTCAACTTGACGAGCACGTGATGAGCTGGTGCAAGCTCGTAGCTAGGGTCGAGCTCGTGGGACCGCATTTGTGCACACGGAGCAGAAATGCTCCTTCACACGGGTGCTTTTCCGCTCAAGGACATTGTTCAGTGCGCTCACATCACGTGCATGCACCTGGATTCTATGTGCACGGGCTTTGAGACTAATTAAACGGCATATTTTCACCACTGAAAATGTTTTGATCCCTCATGTTACATTAATTATGCTACTTTTCCATTTGCAGTACTCCTACATTTTAGTCTTTTGTTGCTCAAGTGGTTGGTTAAGCTTCTTCACAGGAGAAAAACTCCTTTTTGCTGATGTGGCCGGTATGTTAATGCACAGCATGAACAGCTGTTTCAGGTTCATAAAGGCACAGACAGTTATATCTCACTGAAAAGGCTGAGCTTCATCTTGGTGTCTGTGTCGTGCATTATTTGGAGACGTTTGTGGTCTTTGAACATAATGTTGAATCACACAAGTTTGTTGTTGTGACCTGTGCATCCATACTGCGTGTCAAGCAAACAGCTGTCAGATTCAGTGCCAGAGAAAACAGCTTCTTCAACTTCAAAGCACAATGATTAGCTAAGTACCTAAAGTAACACCATGTAGTCCACTCCAAAGATCTGAGTCACAGAAAGTTAAAATTAGATTTTGACTGTGTAAAAGCAGCTGTGTGCATTCTGTAGTTAATATGTTTTTAATTTCTGCCTTTTCTCTTTTCTTTGCTGTGGTTAATTGTATCCTTCTTCTTTCTCCTCTCCTCTCCTGCAACATATATCATTTACCTGCTGTCTTCTCTCAGGAAACCAGAGGAAAGACTTTCACAAAATTAAGAAAATATTCATTACCCCATACTCGTTGTCTCTCTTTCTCTTACCCTCTCCACCTCTCTCCAACCCCCACCTTTTCCATTTTTCCTCCTCCCTCCTTCCCTTCCTGTTTCTCTGAGATCAAATAAAATCTATCTACCCGACATGACAAGCAGTTAACAGCTCTTGCAGGCCTTCAAGATTAAAAAATGTAAAACTATTCTGCTTTTTTAGATGTATTTTCCACCAAAGCCCACAGAGTCTCCTCCAGATTTAATTGGCCCTATAAATAAACTGTTCTGCTGCAAAAGTCGTTTAGTGGGAGAGAAATGGAAGGGAACACACACACACACAGACATGGAGACAGACAGAAAGATGGTGAGATCCAGAGATAGAAGGACAGAGGAAGACAGACAAAGAGTGAGGGTGTGAATTTCCACAGTAGATGAATGTAATTTTCTAAGTCTTGCCTGAGTAGTGTTCAGACAACTGACTTGGGATGCAGACAGACAGTGATGGCTTCATCAGAGCAGCCGGGAGAAGGAGGGGTGTGTATGCATGAGAGAAAGAAGATCTGAGTGTGCCTCACAAGGAGATGGAGGTGACAGACAAAAACAGATGCAGAGTGAGGGAAAAGACCAACTTGCTTAAAAAAAAAAAAGCTAGAGGAGGGGGAGGAAAAAGGAAACAAAGTGTGAGTGTTTTTTTTTTTGTAGTTGTGAGAAAATAAACATCTTAAACAGTCTTACAGATAATACCAATTTGGCAATCTTTATAAAGTTTACATTTTGTCAATGCTGTCAGATTTTTATGAAAATGTAGCATTGTTGACACCTCTTAAGACAATATTCTCTTACATACACTATATTGTCAACAGCATGTGGACTTCCCTGGACGCTGGACCTCTTGACCCCCCTGTTCACACACACACAGGCTCAGACAGTAGGGGTGTGCGACAGCCTGCCATTCATTATGAACTGAATTCCCAACTAACATCATCAACTGTGATTCAAGATTCAAAAATCGCCCAGTGGCACAACCTGAAGTAGGAGAGCTTGATTCCCTCAGGAGACAGATGCACAACTGTTTCCTACTCCTACTCAACTATAGAAAATGGACTGCATTCATACAGTGCAATGCAGTTTTTACCCAAAGCACTTTCCAATTTTTCCCATCATTTAACCCTTCACACACTCACACAACCATGGTAGTGAGTTACCATGCCGACCTAACCATCAGGATCAATTTCAGGTTTAGTGTCTTGCCAAAGGAAACTTCAACATGTGGACAGGAGGAGCTGGGGGTTGAACCGCCAACACTGCACTTAGTGGACAACCTCTCCTGAGCTACTTCAAACAAAATGATAGAAAAACTGATCATCCCGATCAACTCCTACTCAGTTCAATATGACTCCAACCAGCCACCAGGACTTGAATAAGAAAAACGATGCGTGGAAGCACATCGTTCGGGAAATGAACTACTTTGTTGTGTGGCAGCTGAGTTCGAGAGTATTTAAACACATCTGCAAACTTAATTTTCACAAGAGACAAGAGAGAGTCTGCTTCTTTGAGTCTGTATGTGTGATCAGCTATAATCAGGCAAAATCTCAATGCAATTAAATGTTAGATGGTAAAATTTTGTGGCATCAGTGTAGAGAAGGTCGTCTCCTGAGAGGTTCATAAAGAAATGATTTTTCCACTTTGGGATTAACTTGACTGGCCTGCACAGAACTGTAACCTGACCTTAACCACATCCAACACATCTGGGATGGACTGGAAGGGAAATCACAGTTGGGGTCGACCTCAAAATATTATGAGAAGTCTTCCTAGTAGAGTGGAGGGTGTCAATTTAAAACCTGTGGTTTTGGAACGAGGTGTTGATCTGTTAATCACATAGAGGAGGGGATATAGATGGAACATTCAAGTGTCCACATATTTCTGGCCATTTGTTGTATTTTCCATTTGTGATCTCTGTTCCTTGTTGCTATTGCAGTCCTTTTGTGTTTGTTCATTATGCTTTTGAGAGTTTACCTCATTAATTCCGATGCACCTGCAAAAGCTATGAATCTCATGTACTAAGGCATCTGTACACAAATGACTCATTAAGTCATTAAGCCATTTGCTAATCCCAATTAGCAGTATCTGTGAGCTTTAATAGACATTTGAATGTCAGATTTCTTATGAGCAAGTTTTCAATAGCGACATAAGGCGAGTTAAAAATGAGGACAGATAACTGCTGCCTGACCTGCTGGTGCATCAGTCACATAAATGGGATAATGGTGTAATGTTGCATGAGGAAAAGGACGAAAATCACATATGCCAAACATATGCCAGAAATGTTGCTGGCCTTATTGGCGTTATTGTTGAAGAGGAACAATCAAGGGAACCACAATGGATGAAAAGGGTGGTTCCAGGAAAAAAGGGTCATCCCTTGATTGGATGTATACATGAAAACATGAGCTTTTCTTTGTGTAAGACATCTGAATATTTACACATGTGTTTATGTATCAGAAAAAAGCTGAGAGAGAGCAAGCACAACTGTGAGATTTGTGTGTGTTTGTAAGTGAGAGACAGAAACAGAGTGCAATCATTGCCGTCCAGGGTGTTGACTCTACAGGGATGTGCAGTAACATGCCGTCTAATTAACAGTGTCCTCTCGGTGGTGATGCTGGTACCCACAGCCCCAACAGTCATGATTAAAAGAGATGCTCTCAAAGGACGGGGATCTCTTCCAATTCACTCCAGATACTTCCTGGATGTTGTCCATACACAATCAACCATCTCATCTTGACCAGGACGGCCGCTTTTTTAACTCTTCGTCTCACTCTGTGACGGGGTCCTTCTCAAGTACACACACTTTTCTCTGACTTTCCTCTCTCGTTCACTTCATCAGTGTGCTGCTTTCTTCTTTTCCCACAAACACTCGTTCTCTTCCCTCCCCTCTCACTTGTCTCACCCTTGCTGTCTGCCAAGGCTTCACATCAAAGCAGATGATTGGTTTCTAACTGTTCAGCAGGCAGCATTTTATCCTGCTTTGTGTGAGGAGACCAAAATAATCAGCATGAATATGGAAAAACCTGCTTCTATGGTAATATTCAGCCCAGTAATATCCATATCAGTCAAACTAACTTGGCTTAATTTGACTTACATACAAACGGATGGCAACACTTTACTCCAAAGTCCCCTTGGCTTAGAGTCACACTGTAAACACTGACTTTGACTTATGTGTATAAATATACGAACTTGTCAAGGTTGTTGGCTCAGTGCTGTAATTGACTCATGCGCAGAAAGCAACAATTTACTTCATTTATTTATTTTTTGTTTTCTTGGCATCATTTACACATCTTGATGTAAAGTCTTTTCACCTTGGTTTGACTTCTCAGCGAATCGCCAATACTCAAGGTTGTTGGTAGCCAAGTGCTGTGAGGATGTTATAAGAATTTTCTTCAGCAGATCCCCACTTTAATTTCATAGTGAAGTTGAATTAAATTAGTCTTTTGTCCTTGGGCTCATTCTTTCTTAAAATGTACTCATTTGGGGCATGATATCAATGTTTTAGGTTTGACATACATCTAGAATCACAGTGAAAGAATAAACAGTTAACAGTTATTGTAAAAAAGGTTAAATGCCCCTTTACATTAGGTTGTGAGAGAATTAAGACCTTTTCACAATAGAAAGCGCCAGTGCAAGAGTAATTTGTCCTTTGTGAAATCGACACAGTACTTACTGACAGACCTACTTGGCTAATTACTGATGCTGAAGAGCTAACCATTAACATGCTCGCTGGCCAGGAACATACTATGCTTAAACAGTCAAAATGGTCTGTAAATGACAGTTAGCTAACTTTGTTGCTAACCAGACAGTTATTTAAAACAATTTATTCAAGAGACTGTTTTCCATTGTCTCAAAGTTATATAAAAGAGTTATACAAAAATAGATGGTGGAAAAAAGGTAGAATTGGCTATGATGGCTTCCTCTGCTTTGGACTCTCTGATGCTCCAATCCCTCAAAATCACAATGTCAACATGGTTTACGATCAGGAAACATCTCAAATTCATGTGCATGTCTCCAGACTTGAGCAAGAGATTTGCCCAAATTCACTTCACACAGTGGGTTGATTTGTTGGTCTTGGTAGTTGAATTGAAATTAAATGATTTTGTTCTGAACATTAGCTGTTTTAAATAATATATAAATAAAGGACATCACAAACAAATAAGGACAGTCCCCGTGATGCCTGCTCTTTATTTTAACATTTATGAAAATTGTACACAGTTTCAAAGCGTGAATAATATATTCTGTGAAACGTTGTCTCACAAGACGTGCTCAGTGAGGTTACCTGGTATTGTAGTAAAATAAAGCAGCCTCACTGCTGCTGACACTTCAAATCTGACACCTGCAATGTGTCATACAAGCCTCAGATTAGCAGCAACAAATGACGCATTTCAGTAAATTGCTAAAGTGCGTATTAACTTCAGTCAAAGTCCCCTCCAAACCCTGGCCTCACTAGTAAGCTACACTCCGGTTTCCTAAATTCTAAAAAAGTGGAGATGACAAATAAGGTATCTGCCATTTGGGGTTTTCACCTCTGTTAATAACAAGTTCTGACTAAGCATAGTTTGGTACTGCAGTGTTAGGAGGAATCCCCCACGGCTCAGTGGATTAAGTCTTGTGACATGATCTGAATCCCCACAATCATTGTCACATTGTCCTTTTCCTGTTGCTCAGTGAAATGAAATAAGCAGAAATGCTTTTTATGAGGCAAAAAATGGAGGGAGGAATACATACGGACTGAGGGAGAAAGAGGGAGGGTGAAAAGACATATTTCTCTCTCAAAGATTGATAAAAGAGAGATATTTCTGTAACTCCAGGCTAATTCAATGAGTAATGCCAGCTCTCGCTGGGGATTTACAAGCCTGGCTTCAAAACAATTAGCTGGAGAATGGGAGCCGTTTAAAGACAAGGAGACGAGGAGATCTTAATACAGCTGTGGGTATTTCCCCATGGAGGAGTCATTTTTACAACCTCCTTACAGAGTCTCTCTCTCTCTTTAATACTGCTAGCCAATCTCCTCCGTCTCATTTCACACAGAAGACAATTTTCTGAAAGCTGCTGTAGGGAAAAGAGAGGAGAGAGGATGAGAAAAGGACAGTGCTGCTAACAGAAAGTGAGGAGAAATAAAAAAGAGAAAGATATGAGAGTGTGAGTGTGGGGTCTGAGACAGTGTTAGAGAGAGGAAGGGAGAAACTTTCAGAAAGAGAGAGATAGAAAACACAATTGGAAGGAGGGAGTGGGGAGATAGAGGGTGGCAAAGAGAGAGGAGCAAGATTAAACAGTGAGACAAACAGAAACAAAAAGAGACAGAAAGACAAACCAAAGAAATAGATAAGCCTCAGCAGAAGGCAGGTTGTGGCTGTCTGGGGAGCTGGAAGATTGAACATCCCTCTCTCTTTATGAGGACTTCCTGCTTGCTGCCCTCTGTATGCCGGGGGCCAATCAGTGAGTCCATCTGTCCGCAGGGGCCAATCAGTCAGAGCACAGAAGAACTAAGTCAGCATGTCCTTGTCCACACAGGTAATCAAAGACACTGTTAAACCTCTACCACTGTGAATCGCTTTTCACATGCTCTTAAACCAGGGATTTCCATGGTGCAGCACTGCCTTGAGGTAGTTTAGCCCCTTTTCACATGGCAGTAGCAAACTGTGGGCTGAGTTATTGTTCGCTCTTGACCCTTTGACTTTAATCGCACAGGCTAATGCTGCTTTCATGTGGAAATTACAAGTCTTCGACTTGCTAATACCTTCAAACCAATATTAAATTTTTAATTACAACTGAGAAAGCTCAGGTATATTGGTGCAAAATAATATAGAAGTGCCTTAAAAAATGTCAGACAAAGTCATTTGTTCAAGGTAATTAAATGCAAATTTTAAGCTGCTTATATACACTCCCCTCCAAAAGTATTGGAACAGTGAGGCCAGTTCCTTTATTTTTGCTGTAGACTGAAAACATTTGGGTTTGACACCAAAAGATGAATATGAGACAAGAGATCAACATTTCAGCTTTTATTTCCAGGTATTTACATCTGGATCTGATACACGACTTAGAAGATAGCATTATTTGTAACGGAACACCAAATTTTAGGCGAGCAAAAGTATTGGAACAGATAGACTTAAAATAGATTAACGTGAAAAGACTTAATATTTAGTTGCAAATCCTTTGCTTACAATAACTGCATCAAGCCTGTGACCCATTGACATCACCAAACTTTTGCATTCTGCTTTTGTGATGCTTTTCCAGGCTTTCACCGCAGCCTCTTTCAGTTGTGGTTTGTTTTGGGGGGTTTCTCCCTTCAGTCTGCTCTTTAGCAGGTAAAATGCTCTACAGGGTTGAAGTCTGGAGACTGACTTGGCCAGTCTAAAACCTCCCACTTCTTGCCCCTGATGAACTCCTGTGTTGTTTTGGCAGTGTGTTTTGAATCATTACCTTGCTGCACCATGAAGGATCTCCCAATCAGTTTGGTTGCATCTTTCTTTAAATTGGCAGACAAAATGTTTCTGTAGACTTCTGAGTTCATTTTGCTGCTGCCATCATGTGTTACATCATCAATGAAGATGAATGAGCCCATCCCAGAAGAAGCCATGCAAGCCCAAGCCATGACATTACCTCCACTGTGTTTCACAGATGAGCTTGTATGTTTGGGATCATGAGCAGATCCTCTCTTTCTCCAAACTTTAGCCTTTCCATCACTTTGGTAAAGGTTCATCTTTGTCTCATCAGTCCATAAAACTTTGTCCCAGAATTTTTAGGCTTGTCTCTGGACTTTTTGGCAAATTCCAGCCTGGCCTTCCTATTCTTCTTGCTAATGAGTGGTTTGCATCTTCTGGTGTGGCCTCTGTACTTTTGTTCACAAAGTCTTCTGCGAACAGTAGACTGTGACACCTTCTCTCCTGCTCTCTGGAGGTTGATGCTGATGTCACCAACAGTTGTTTTAGGGTCTTTCTTTACAGCTCTCACAATGTTTCTGTTGTCAGCTGCTGCTGTTTTCCTTGGTCTACCCGTTTGATGTCTGTTACTTAGTACACCAGTGGTTTCTTTCTTCTTCAGGACATTCCAAATGGTTGTACTGGCTATGGCCAATGTTTGTGCAATGACTCTGATTGATTTTCCATCTTCTCTCAGCTTCACAATTGCTTGTTTTTCACCCATGGACAGCTCTCTGGTTTTCTTGTTGGTTACGCCTCTAACTATAAATGCAGTCTGCACAGTCAAAACCCAAATCTGAAACTGAACGTAGACATTCAGCTATTTATTGTTTGAATAATCAATGTAATAGGACACACCAGGGCAACAAAACACACCTGTCAGTCACATGTTCCAATACTTTTGCTCACATGAAAAATGGGTGGGTTCAAACAAAAGGTGCTATCTTCTAAGTTGTGTATCAGACCCAGATGTAAATACCTGGAAATAAAAGCTGAAATGTTGTCTCTTGTCTCATATTCATCTTTTGATGTCAAACCCAAATGTTTTCAGTCTACAGCAAAAATAAAGGAATTGGCCTCACTGTTCCAATACTTTTGGAGGGGAGTGTATTATAGAAAAGCAATGGACCTCATGATTACATGTAATGCAAGACCCTTGTAGTGACAGACACACAGATATTATCACCCAACTCTGCACTTGCCTTGTACAGCCTGCAACTTTTCTGTTTTGGTTAACTCTCTCCACTTTCATCAGCTGCATTTCCAGCCACAATTAAAACATGTTTTTTGCAACAAAAGCTCTGATAGACCCAGTAAGCGCAGCACCAAGCTGCTGACAAAGTTAGCATCTAGCTGGTGAACATGCCGGAGCATTTAGCTGCTAAACATCCACATATTTACCTTGGGGAGTTGGTGGAGACTGAAACGGAGCTAAAAGCAATTTATGGTTACATCGCTCTGTATCTGTTGAACATACCAATTTTGTAAGGTAATGTGAATGTTGTGTTTACAGCTTGTTGTCATAAACACTGCTTTACAAAGACAGAATGAGCAAAACAGCCTTAACCATAAAAGGTTTCCTAGACATAATATTCATGTGATGCTTTTTTTTCTTCAATTTTTGCCAGGATGCATTATGCCTGTCAAGCTCACAGCGTCTCCTTACAAGAAGCTTTTTCATGCTGTCTGAAAGTGACACAATTGGGGAAGATACAGTAGAGATTCCTCTACTTGTTTGATTTGATGCCAGCAAATGGGCTAAAAAAAAAAAGCCCAAATCCTGCTAGTACTATGCCTTACTTGAAATGATAGCCACCTGTGTGCTACTGCGACAGCCTGAACAGTCAAATAAAGAAAGAAAACAATTATACTTTTACTGCAAACTCACATTTACAAAAAGCAAACTTCTATTTAATAAAAAAAAAAATCTGAACAATTCCTCTTGGGACAGTAATGCCACTGGCTTCAGCTGTATCACAGAGAGGATTAGTGGGATCAATCACAGACAATAATTACTTTTTGGCCAATTTACACAGTAAAGCAGGCCTCTAGGAAATAAAGAGATTATTTGACCTGAGCCTTCACTTTGAGCAACAAAAATTCTTGTCCAGGTATGTTTTTTTTCCATTTTACAAACACTGCAAAAGTGAAACATCAATACTACATGTCAAAGATCTAGACAGAATTCGAAATGTGTTTATTTCCTATCCTCCTGACAGCTGTAATGCCCTCGTGTTTTAACCTGTTTAAACCAAATAGTAATACAGCTCAATTCTCTGACATTTCACTGTTTTATTAACAAACGTTTGGTCTTTTATCTGTCTTGACTATGGAGCATTTTGGAACACTGTTAGCCTCATTATAACTATTATCAATAATACTCAATGACAAACACATCTTCTGCACTTCCTGCCTACAGTATATACACATACAGGAGTTCCCTGTGGCGCAGCAGCCCATGTCATCAGACGACTCCCACTCACACCTCCTCTTCTCAGTATGATAAATGGACTTCCCCCCCAGAGAGTAAACAAGAAAGTCATCCAACCTCAACCCTACCAGTCACTGTCACTTTCAGGGATAGAGAGTCACAGGTTACATGTCTGGAAAATACAGTTATTAGACATTTAGACACACTGCAAAGAAAACACGTAACAGTGTCGCACCAGAAGGAGATGATGACCTGAGGCCGTGTTCTGAACAGTAGGTATCATAGAGGAAAATGCATTTTTAAATGTTGTCTGCCATAGTCTTTGTCAGCTATTGTGTATGAGCGTTGTGACAAGCATCTTCTGTAAAATAACAGGATTTTGTGGGAATCAGAGCTCAGGTTGTTAGACGGCACCTACCTATACTTCCTCCTCTTCTTCTGCCTCACAATGTACTATGAAGTATAAGTATTTTTGGCAGTGTGATACATTGCAGGGTCCTTATTTTCAATATCAAACTATCATATTAAATAAGCCACAGCTATGGTATGGTAATGGTAAATAGCTTTAATGATCAGAAATGCCATTGTTTTTAAGTGTTTGCAACTGACAATCAGAAGCAAATACTGATCTTTATTTAAGAATTAGCATAAGCTCTTGCCTGTTGCTGGTTTTCTTCATGACTGTTGTGTCTGTTCTTTGCAGGATTTCAGTACTGTCCCAGGCAGCTGAATAATTAATAATACCCTCAGAATCATCAACACCAAGAAAAAATTTGCCTATCTCCTCACATACTGGACTTCTGGCTTTCTGTTAACCTGAAAGAAATTCAAAAGTCTTTCAGCAAGAGTACCACATTTGTCAAACAACCACTTGTGAATTCAATAGCTCTTCTGCCTATGTATTCTGCTTTTAATTCAGAGTTTCTGTATTATTTGCATGTTAAGGTGTCTCTCTCACTGGGGACCAATTAAATGATAAAGCAGTGCTGTTACAGTTTTATGTAAATTCATTCTGCAAGAGGCTTGTATTGATAAATGGCGTGGAATTACAGAACAGCAAATAACTGCAGGTGGTGAACATTATTTTCCCTTTTTTAATTAATAAGGTTGCAAAGGAAAATTTAGTGTCTTACGGTGAGTAGCAAGCATTTCTCAAACTTGTCCTGTTTAAAAAGAAGGGAGTTAAATGAAGGAAATACACTGTGAAGCAGAGGAAACACATCATAACATATCTAAACTAATGCAGCGGCGCAACAGCCTGTTTAGTGTAGGGCCCAAGTGAAAAATGGAGTCTCTTATTGTGGCAGCCAATATCATTAAAGCTGCATTAAGCAATATTTTTTACATTAACATTGAATCAGATGGCTCGCTGAATCAACAGCTCAGTCTGCAGCTCTGCTGCTTTCAGCCACGTTTTCAGCTCTTGGAGTCTAAAGAACCAAAACAATGCTGGTTCATATATAACCAAAGACAGACGCTGTCAGCACCCAAGCCCACACAAGCTGTTTGTACATGTTACATACACAGACTAGATAAGAAGCCACTGGTGAAGAAAGTTTTACATTTAGTTTAACATTTGGCGTGCCAAACCTGCAGGCCTTTGCATTAGCTGTATGTAAGTTAATTCAGATAAAACTTCAAATGTACATATTAGCAGAGCAGGTGTAAAGTACTTCCGACTAACTGCTGTTATGACAGAATGGTTACAAAAGATGTGACCAATTAATGTTCCAAGAAGCATTGGAGTTTTTTTCCACTGCATTGCCTGTGCCAGATGCTGCATTCACTTGAGATGGGAACTGCTGCCAGTTCACCACTTGGTTGCTTGTAACGGGAGGTGTTCAGTACACGTGCAAACCAATGACTGTGAGCACCGCTGTCAGTGCAGACATACGTCACTTCCTCATTAGAAGCCTATCAAAAGACAGCGAAATCCACAGAAGCAATCATAACCTGATAGCGGTCGTAAATGAAAGGCTGCTGAGCTAACCTTCAGTACGGTGCTCATGTTTAGGCTAGTTTTGTACTGATGGGGAAACCAACCTGAAGAATTGTCTCACCCAGTTTTATCAATAAACTGCACTAACATTTATTTATGGTGGGACCACTGTCGATACTATAAGATACTCTTTATCCTCCATTCAGAGTGTGCTGAAACTGATTAACTGTTAAACTGCATGTAAACATTGTGGACTAATGCAAAGTGTGTTGTTCAGCCGGGAAAAGAAAATTACCCTGGGGTTGTAACACAGACTGTGTAAAAGAAGTGGACGTAGCTTCCAGGTCTGAAAAGTGATGCCAATGCGTAAGTGCCTTAAACCTGCATTCTTTCTAATGGCCAGCAGGGGGCGACTCTATAGGCTCCAAAAAAGAAGTCTGATTATATGGAAGTCTACGAGAAAAGGAGCCTTTTTCTCACGTGTGCTCTCAGTTGGTAGTTTCAAGTCTTCTTCAATACAGCATGATGCTCACTTTGTAAATTTTGGTCCGATTTACAGGAAAACGAACAATAAAGGTTATGCTTTCGGACGAGACTACCTTCTGACTAACCAATCAGAGGAGTTCACAAATCAATGGGTGACGTCATGGTTACAGGCTACGTCCACTTCTCATATAACATCTCCGGCTACGACATAAACTACATTAACTTCAATGATGTCAAAGAATGATACAGATTGAATGTATATGATTCAAAACGACAGTCACTCACAGCTACATTATGTATCAGTTACAAGGAGGCTCTTCCTAAATAACAAGGAAAACTGATTTATATCAAACCATCTGGAATTTGTATGAAGCATCATCCACTTAGAGGAGACTGACAGGCACAGAGACAGACAGACCAAAACATACACACATGCACCTAAACACACGCACACACACACACTCACTCAGCAATGAGTCAGAAAGGCCTCTTGATGTTCTCATCAAGCCAGAAGGCACAGCAGGGACTGACGACGCACTGTCAAGAGACAAATCAGCGCGCGCACACTAACACACATCACACATACACACAGGAAGAGTAATGTCTAAACATTTCCCCCTGAGAAGTAGCGGTTCTTTCATCAAAAACTTGATTTGGTAGGTGAGGCGTTTCAGATACATTTCTAAAATTTGTTTTTTTGGGTCTGTCTTTGCCTTGTCAAGACGGATTTAAGAGATGGGACATATACAAGTGGGTACACTTCTATGTCTTTGGGAAGAGAAAGGATACAGGCAGTTATTGTCCTCTTGTTCCTTCATAAATCCGAGTGACAAATAATACAGAAGTTTATTAATTGCAAAACTATTGAGCGAGCACAGAAAACGTTAAGATGCAATCAGCATCAGAGTCAAGAGGACAAAGCACAGGGGGCAGGCAGCACAGAACAAGTCTGTAACACAAAATTCACTGGTTTTGCGCTGAAGACTCACTTCAAAATGTAAATTTCCGTGTCCCTCCTGCATTTACCACCTTCCACCATGATAATTTTCTAACCTGCTGTAATCTTCTCAGACTCTGTGACTCCTGTAACAGCTTCTTCAGCATTCACACTGACTGCTGCACTCACTCCTCAGAGGCAAAAATTATTTATAAATCTGCCACACATATTGGATCTGAGCCCATAGACAGGGCTGTGCGTCAGTCTAAGTTATCTCTCAGGGTCTGAACATTACTTAATGTCTTACTTCTTTGATGCTGTATTATACGACTTTTGTGTAGTTTAGTTGCAACCTGCACCAGGCAGTCACTGTAAGGACTGTCAAGGCCTCGCTTCAACACCGAGGCAACTGACTTTGACTTTTGGTTTCGGTAGTTATCGCTGTCCATATTTCCATACATTTGATCTTCCTGTGCAGCTTCAATATTGCCAAATATACCATTAATCAAAATAAAAGATGACATTTGCACAAAAATGAAAATATCCTTCAGTGAAGTCATAATCCACTTAAAGAAAGAGTATGTAAAGGCAATGAGTTCTATAAATGGCTTAAATAACCATGTGCTTTTAACACAGAAGACATTTTCACATGTTACAATAACTCCTCCTGCAATAGTTTAAAGCACAGCTGCTGGTATAAAGCTCACCAATCAGTAAATGGGCAGAAGAAAGAATTACGAAATGCAAAAAACGAGCAACTACCTGTGTAACAATTTACAAATGAATATTACTGACAGCCTTTGCTTTGACATTTTTGAAACGGCTTTCACTGACATGAATGATGCCTCAATTGTGTTTAAGTGTCCCAATAAGACAGCTGTGTTTCACAAGTCATAACATCCACTGTGTGAAAGAGGTACAGCAGGACACCGACATGAGACAACGCAGATTGCATCTGCTTGTAATCGACAAGCTTCAGTCATTGATTCACAGCGAGTGCGAAGGTGAACAGTCTACCTCACAAGATCAATGTCAGCGTACAACAAACACTTGAAACTTCAATGGTGATCAGTTCCTTTAAAATTACAGATGATGACATCCAAGCGGCGGTGTGGGTGTTGGTTATACTAAAATGATCAAATCCAAAAGCTTCAGTGATGTTGCAGCTCACGTCTCTCATTTGTTCCTTTGGCTCGTCTCCCACAACTTTTGTATATACAGTCCATGCTTTTAATTGCCTATAATTAAGGGCTTGCAATCGTTAACGCCTCCGTGCAATCTGGTGTTTTCCTCTGTGTCTTTATCAAATGCTATTATCACAGCACTTACAGTAAGAGCAGCGTCTGTTGTCAGTGACTACATACTGTACCGTTATTGTGCAATTGTCACACAGTAGTGTGACTTGGCATGTCAAGCCAGAAGGTAAGCACTATGTATTAGGTTTTAAATAATGGTTGTATAGTAAGATTTAAAAACGTAAGGTGTGTGTGCAGCTTTGGTTTTGTTTAGATCAGGTGAGGATCTTTGAATCCTCAATAATGCACCTGTACCTTTTTTTTTTAAATTCTTTTCAGATTGGATGGGTCACCATATTTTCTTTGATAATAATATAATATATGTTCTGACATGTTTACTACATCTGTCATTGCAGTATGGTGTAGTAATGTTAAAGGCCCTGTAAAGTTATGGTCCACCCACTAATTACTCTGCTAATTAGACCTCTTCTCAGGACTGTGTGGGCACACACAGAGGTGCTTGATTGACATCTCCCTCACTCTCCTTGCTAGTTTTTTTTTATCCTGCTAGTAGGACAAATTACACCTTTACCATTCTTACTGGTACATAGAGTGCTGTGACCTCAGGTAATTCCCAGCATACGTCCTCCCACCTTAAGCCTGAACAGGGGTCTAATCAGCCATAATAACTAAAAACACTTATGTGGGTGTGCAGTCCAGTAATTACGCCCATTTGAGATGAACTGTGTCTCGCCTGGGAGGTGGATGAGATCAAGCGGCAGTGACAAAAAAGCTGGAAGTTACACAAATATTTACATCCTGTTAGATCGGTCCTAACGCGCATATGAGATTCAGTTTCTGATATCTAATATTGACTCTCACAAATGCAACAAATAGAATTACAAACTTTGCACCAATAAATTGATGATACTTATTAGGTCCAATGTTTTGAGGTCATATAAAGTGGTTAAATTAACTTTTCACAGTGGTCTAAGTTTGTCATCCTATTTTTTCACTTGACTTTTTAAGTTCACGGTTACAGGTGAGGAGAGAATCAGAGACTGACTGGGAAGATTTTAGCCTTCAGAAGTCATATTTATTGAATATGTGCAGCCTACGTAGAAAATGTGTGTAAAAGCACTATAATTTATTAATCATATGATGCCTACATTTTGGAAATTATAATTATCAACTATTGAACTATTGAATCAAGTCCAAATATTCTCATAGCAACGATCATATCCCCATTGTCACCACTACAACCTCTCTATAAACTCTCTGTGACCATGTTTCACCGAGCATGTTTAAGTCTCAAACCATTTCATTTTATACGATGTTGTCAAGTTTTGTTCAGTTTATGGTACAAAATGTACCAATGCCTGTAACTCTTCTACTGCTCAGTGTTTCCAGGTCAGACACCACTGTGAGGCAGCTTTAGAACATTTTCTTGCAAAGGATGAGGCGCAGTCACCTGGTACACCCCTGACTTAGAGGGATGACTGCAGACTTTGTGTCAGACCACACCGTTATGAAATATATTGTCTGTGACACTCTTGCCAAAGTGCTCTCTTCACAGGTGGAGGTGTGTGCTTTTGACCTTCATCCCTCCAGCTCATGAACTCTGACAGGATGGGTTGCCATTTCTCTTTCAAGTCCTTTTCGAAGCACAAATGAGAAAGTTATACTGTAAACTCAAACACACACAGTGAGGACTAAGAGGCTGCTGTGTTCTCTGATAACTCTAAACTAGCTTAGGATCGATAATGCAGGCATAACTACACTATAGTGATGTAAAGAACTGACTGGACGGGCCGACTAATAGGGTTAGACTGTCTTCACGCTGACAGCAGACGTGAATGAGGTGATCTGCTCTGTGAGCCTGTTCTCTTCGGCATATACAGTACTTCTCTGTGAATTAAAGCAGACAGTTCCTGTATGTAGGGCATCACAGTGGTGTGGTGGTTGGTTCCAGGTTCGAATCCAGATTTGAGCATAAGGTCTTTCTGTGTGGGGTGTGGAGTTTGCATGACTCTGACTTGCCGAATGCGAGCGTGAGTAGTTGTCTGTCTCTATGTGTCGACACTGTGATTGGCTGGCGACCATTCCAGGACATACCCTGCCTCTCTGTCAATAAATTGATGATACTTATTAGGTTCAAGGTTTTGAGGTCATACATTAATCAGCTGGGATTGGCTCCAGCCCCCCCGAGACCCTTACATATATATATATATATATATATATAGACAATGGATAGATGGAGTTCAAGTATGTGCTGTGTGTAAGTAAATTTGTATAATAAGCAGAGCCTATTACTGATAAATCTACAAATACTGTATGATGGCTGAAAAATTACACATGTGATTTTTATCAGATTTTTTAGAGAAAGGTGCATTTTGAGGTATTTCCTAAACATTTTGCCCAGGGCATCACCGTGAGCGCATTTCATGGTAAAGAGGGTGATAGAGGAGACAAGTGAGGAGGATGAAGAATGAATTCCCAATAAGAGAGAACATTTAGAGGAAGAGTGTGTTCAACCACAGGACAAAGCCAAAGAATAGGTATAAACAATCCCCAGTCCGAATATGGACATTTTCTGTTAATTGACTTACATCTCATATTTTGTGTATACCATTTTCTTTTTTGATATAATTTTATGATTGCTCTGTCCTACTTCCATATTGTTGTTTACAATTCATCATTAATAGCAGTTTAAAAAAAAGAAATCTTAGCACTGAGATTTTTCTGTAGCTTTCAGTCACATCTCATGTCCTACATCAGCAGGTTCAGTTTACTCAGTTGTCATGGAGATGGTTCTGCCATATGACCCTATTTTGTCAAATCATTTTTACTTTGTATGTTAAGGTTTATGTTATACACATTACGTTTGCTTGAGGTTGACTCAAGGTGAAACAGGCATGACCTAGCTGTTACATGTATTCTTTACAATTCAGCAGGCGTCCTTTAAATCTGTCATCTTAACTGCTATAGACACTCCTGCTCAAGCTTTAAGTGTGTGTGTGTGTATATGTGTGTACGTTGGCTTCAGCATGTGTCTGTTAGGGGAGGGGCGGGAAGTGTGTGTGTGTCTGGATAAGGAGGAAACTCGGGGAGACAGTTGCCACCACCATTTCAGCACCCAGCAGTAAAGTATCGATCTCTTGTTTCAGCTTCTCTCTCTTTGTCCACCTCTCTCATTTCTCCTTCTGTTCCTCTCTTCTCTAAACTCTCTCTCTTCCACCATTTCATTGCCACCGTCTTTAATTAAATCTTCATATTCTTTTATACTTCTATTATATATATACACTTCTATGTATTTAATATCCTAACCCTCATGGAACCCAATTTAATGTAATGTTACTCCACTTTCTTTCGCCCTTCTTCATCTCTCTCTTCTCCTGTCCTCACTTAATTTCTCAGATTCCATCCTTAGCGCTCCTCTCCTCATGCTGTTCTCCCTCTCCTTGCATCCCTCTCTCCCTGACTCCTACAGATGTTAACCTTGTAGCGCAGTTTCCTCAGGTTGGAGAAACACACACAAACACACACATTACACACAGAGAAAGAAGAAACGATGCAGAGCTCAATACCTCCACCCTCAGGTGATGACGTGAACATTTCTCTCACAGCTTGACTGTAATAAAACTCAAACCTTGATGATTCATGGATTTTTACAGCAGTGCTGTAGAGGGCTGTAAATCATTCTAAGATATCGTCCTCATAAACCTTGGCACAGAATCATCGTTGCCATGCAGACAGAGATGTATAGCACCAGGATGCTGCTTTCATGAGTCTCTGTTGTTCACCTGAGGACTTTGAAGAGAACTTAAAACCCTTTTATTCAAGCTATTAGTTTGAAATAGAGCTGAAATGCAGTTCTGCAGTCTTTCTGCTGTACAGATTTCAAATTGAACATGTAGTTTTATTTCAGCGTGGCTGCCTATGACAGACAGACAGGCAGGCAGACAGGTAGACAGGCAGACAGGCAGACAGGCAGACAGGCAGACAGACAGACAGACAGGCGTTATGCAAGCTTAGCTTACAAGGACTAGAAAAACACATTTCAACATCTGTGAAATTAGCCACATCTCAGTGGAGTTCAGACAATAAATTTTCTGTGATTCTCCACATGTGCAAGCATAATATTAATGAAAGTAATTACACTGAGACAAAACACGACAACAAACAGCCCATATGTTAAATAAAAGCGAACAAGGAGAAAGTGATGCAGAGCTATTCCCTTAGCCGAGCGCTCAGCTCTCCATGGTCCAATACAAGCCGTGTTTGTTTCAAAATATAACCATAAGTGCTTGAACAGCAGTGAAGAGATCAAAAGCAGCAGTTGATCTTAAACAGTATTCTTAGCATGGGTCACATGGTCAGGTTATGTGGTAATAAAAATCTGTGATATAATTTAATTATCTTATATTCAATGTTTTTATGTTTTAAGTATCTGCACCCAGGTGTTTGCTAGTAAACTTAGTCCTTGAATTTTGCAAAACATAATGAAATTGAAGGCCTCATTGCGAGTGTGAAGACTGACGTCTGACTGAGACAGTTACAGTATGTGAAAACCCCTCTCACTGGGAACCCACGCTAGGCTGGTGTCATCAACATAGACTGAAAACTCTTTAGTTTTGCTAAGCTTAACTCTGGCTTGTTTGTTGCTTCCTTCAATATTACATCAGCAAGCGAAACAGTGATAAGGACAAGGTGACAAGGAAAAGAAGGAAAAGGGGGAGGCAAGAGGCAACGGAGGGAGGAGTTAAAAAGAGGAAAGAGAGGGGAGACAATGATGGGATGAGACAGATGGAGTGTAAAGATGAGGAGGAGCGGGAGCAAAGATGGGAGAATGAGAAAGAAAGAGGGGCTGGGTGGGAATGTGCGTAGGGAGAGAATGATAGCTCATGCTATGTGAGGTGTGTGTGAGTGTATATAGGTGTGTGTGAGAGAGAGTGAGACGGTGTTGTGTTGTCAGTCTCATTGCAGTTTCTGCTCCTTCACTATCTGCCTGCGTCAATTGAAATACTGAAATTGGCATTTTTCCTGGAACAGCACACACGTGTGCTTGCTTGCAGACACGCACATACATGTAGTTGCAAAAACACACATGCACACACACACTGAATAACTCCTCCCTGCATGTGTCTCTCTGTAGGTCCAAAAGGTATATGAAGGTTTCACTACTTTGCCTTCTGCACAATAAAAAGTGCACTTCCTCATTGCTCATGAGAATTATTGGGGAGAAGTTATTTTTCTTTCTGTAATAAATAAATGGACCTGTTTGAAGTTAGCATCCTCATTACTCTGAACACCCACATAGACATGGAGTCAGATTCTGCTGTTTAGACATTACATTTCTGCATCTCTCAGGATCAATTTATATGATTGAGGTATTACAATGTGTTTAATGCAGGCACAACGTTTTTCATCGTTAACAGCAAATTTCACTGAATCATTACAATTTATCTTTGCTCAGTTTATATAGGACTGTAATAGGGGTTACATAAATCCCATTTGGTTAATTTTTAATGGGACACTTCAGTGAATGAAAGTTAGCAAAAAATAAAATTCCTGCAGATTTGAAGCAGTTAGCAGTAACATGTCTTACAATCAACTAACCCTTCATAAAGAGACTACAAATATTCCCTGGTCTCTGGTAGATCTTACTCAAATAGCTTCCATGCACACACACACACACACATACACGCGTGCAGATACATACACATTCAATCACAGAAACATATTCAAATACAAAGGGATAAACAAACACGTGCGTAAAACACACACATAGAAGTTTTTATGCACACACCTCTGGCAGCAGATCAAGAGAAAAAAGCTTGTGTGTGTGTGTGTGTGTGTGTGTGTGTGTGTGTGTGTGTGTGTGTGTGTGTGTGTGTGTGTGTATTGCATCTGTGCTTGTGTAGTGACTAAAAAGAACAGCTTCTTGGACAAATCCAGTCTAAATAATCATCCTATCCTGGCCATACAGATACCAACACTGCATCCCATGTGGCTTCATTACTGTTGCTGCTAATTAAGCAGCTCCAAATAAACACCATCTTCTGCCTTCATTAACACAAACACAGCAACATCAACACATGCTTAAACTGGACGTATTTGTTGATGCCAACATGGATAAGTATACATTATATATTATATGCTGTTAATAGTGTAGAAAATTAACACTATACTATGACGGATTAACTATTCCTTGGAGAGTTTATATTCCCAACTGTTTACATTTACCGTGCTCTTATTGTATTATTTTACCTCTTAGTAATCTATGGTTTGTAGCCTAATAAAGAAGCCAGAATTCAATTTGCTGATGTAAATTTGTTGTATATGAATCTTTTCAATAAAAGGTAAAATCTTGAAAAAACAATGAAGCAGGTTACAGCAGTGGACATAAACTTCTCTGAATGATAAATTAATATTCCTTTGTATCAATAACATAGCTAATAATAGCAGCTGTCAGTAGCCAGAATGACCGTAAACCCGACGTTAGAGTTGAAACCATTAGCTGATTAATTAATTATTTATTATTATTATTAGTTGATCAAAAGGAAATTAGTTTGCAACAATTTCAAAAACCTATTAATCGTTTAAGTCACTTTTCAGGCAACAAGACTAAAAGTCTATGGCAATGCTAGGTGCTCTGTGAGGCTGAGTCTAAGCGCGGAGGTGCTTTGAGCTAAATGCTAACGTCAGCATGCCAACATGCTCACGCTGACAGTGCTGAAATGATGATGTTTAGCAGGTATAATGTTTACTATGCTGCATTTGGTGTGTGAGCATGCTAAACACAAAATGAATGCAAAAACAAATGCTATTTTTGCAGGTTTTTGGTCATGAACCTAAGTGTTGGGCAACTAAACAGTTTGCTGGCTTGAGATGAAAAGTTCGCCTTTCGAGTTGAAAAAGGATCACCCAAGTCATTACAGTTCATAGGGGGAGATGAGGGTGTGGAAACACCTCATTCAAAACCACGAGGAAAAGGCAGAGGAATTCATCCTCTGGGAACTGTGAATGTCGATATGACATTTCATGGCAATCCATCCAACAGTTGGCCTAAAGCCACACCTCTAGCATTACTAATAATGCCAAAAATTCTGCGGGTCCAGTTTTTCTGTTTTATTGCATTATAGGTTCAACTTTCTCTGATATTCTAACCAAATAATGAATCAAGGAAAACATTGGCAAATTAATCAATTATTTGAATAATAGTTAGCTGCAGCCCTACCTTTAACTATTTATTTATTTATATGACAATTACTACAATGAACAAATGGGCACAGAGCACCGACAGCACAAGTACTTGAACTGTGCCAACATTACGGCAGCTTTATCCCCCAACGTGAGTCATGACTTATGTTGGAGGATAAAGCTATCCTCTTCTAACCATTTATTACCTTCATGACCACTAACTCACTGTATGTATAATAGGGGAGTCACAATATATCCACCTCCTCGACTGCATCGGTGGAGAACACTGAATGGTGATGTGATTTATCAGCAGCCGGCAAGAGGGCAGACAACAACTGGAGATCTAGTTTAATTAATTTGAGCCTGCAGTGAAAAGTGTGTAATTACAAAAGAGCTGAGCGTGGAGAAATCATTGAATTGAGGTGAATTACATCACAATTGTTCAAGCAATATGCTTGGAAGTCCTCTAAGGACAACACACTCTTTAAAATCTGCGTGTCTGGATACATACATTTGTGTCAGCGCATATACACACTGTACATGTCCTCCTGCATTCATACTTTGTGTCTGCACAAAAGTGTGTGTGTGTGTGTGTGTGCGTGAAATAATGAGCAGAAGATAAAACATAATTGTATGCTGAAATCTCCGTACTTCAATTTATTCCTCCATTACAGCTCAGAGTTCAACACAGTGCAGACAGAGAAAAGCCTTTGATTATAAAGCTGTTAAAAACTGGAACACAATGTAAACAACAGCAGACCGCCAGACTGAACTTGTACGTTTCCTTTCATCAAAACAAAATTGATCCCAGATTTGCATACAAAGACATTTGGCTACAAAACGCTTGGAATGTGCAAATGTTTGAGGCGTTTGTTTGAAGACTGCAGTGTTGCAGTTTTTTCACAGAGTTTTGCTTTCACAAAGTGTGAGGTTGATAATGTCAGAGGAGCTGCAGAGTCAGAGAAAAGCTGCGATAAAATGCTTCATAACCCCGTGACTAAAGGACACCGCGCCTCTCTTCTTATAACCCTTCAAATCTCCATCTTTCCCCACCTTTCCCATTTCCAAGAGTTTACCCTTGAGCACCCTTTAAGGTAAGAAAACAGTTGTATTCGTATCCTATTTTGAAGTCACAGAAGACTGAACCAGAGTGTGCTGGAGATAAGGGGGGAGACATTATCTATACTTGTACAAAGGTTGAAGTAAAAGCATTGTAGCCTAACATTTTGAGCTATTAGTTTTAAAAGGAAGGAGGAAACTTTAAGATTTTGAGCAAATTAGAGGCCTCAGACAATCTTAATTTCAATACTGATGACACAAACTAACAAATTAGTAGAATTTTGCAGTGTTAATGAGTGCTGATTTTTCGGTGACAATTATATGGCGTTGACAAGTTGATTGGAGTGTTGTTTGTTCTCTCGTGTAGTTAGGAGTGAACATTTGCCCTAGTGCCTCATATCAACTGTATCAAAGTTTATGTAAAATTAAGTCTGAAGGGTACATAAACTTGTATTAATCCTACATTCAAAACTACCATTGTTTATTTTCATGTGTTTAATTTGTTCAAATGTAACTAAATATAATCATGCAAGCTCAATTCAGTTAGATTCGGATGTGAACTTAAATATATGCGTAGCAAGGACCCAAGCTGGTTTTCTCTCCAAGTTTTCTGAAACAGTCTTGAAACCTCAAAAGAAAATCTTGACATTTTGAATTGTAGTCTGTTTTTCATCACCACACACTTGTCACAACTGTCTCGCTACAGCAGAGAAGGTTCATTTACCTGCAGCTACTATTATTTATTTATTGTTTTTCAGAAAGACCGTGCCAGGGTTTTTTGGGGATAGCCAAATCAGAACTGTAAAGAATGAAGTCCTCAGTTCACTCGCTGACACTGATTTTGTATGTTTTCCACAGAATTGAGTGGGACTGAATCCCAGCAGTGGGAGAACAGATTAAAAAAACATTTTCTATGCAGACGCACACATGTGAAAAGTGTCACAATCAACAATCTTTTTGTTTGAGTTTCAATTCTAGTTTGGGAGACGTTATGACATCATAATGTGACACCCTACTGAAAATTCATGAGTGAGAATTAACGAGCGCAGAAAAAGTGACACCTCCACCAGATTAGCATACGGCCTTAATTCCGGGTTGTGTGTATATGTGTGAAAGAGAAATATTACTCACTTATCCACAATAGTAGAATGACTAATGCTGCCACACAGCACAAAGCTGTGAATATATATATATATTTTTGAGAAATGTTATAGATGAATAGCTTTAAATCTTTTTATCATTTATAACATTTTTATATTAACAACATATCACAGTAGGGGTAGTGAATAAAAATTGATTCAGATAAGAAACTTGATTTTTATCTTGTATGATTATGAATCGATTGTCAATTGAATGTCAAAAATCAACTTTCTAAATGTCAATTAATAACATGAAGTTGATGGAACAAAAAAGGTGGAACTCCACTGCGAGGCCAATGCATCATCTGGACAATCGACAGCTCGCACACACTAGAGTTATCTTGTAATTCATCTTCTAAAAAAAGTCAGCGGTTGCAAGCATTTTGAAAAAATTACCTTTGCAAGACAACCGTGAAGTATACTGTGAACTTTCTACGCCGTCTCCCATGAGCAGAGCAGCAATCAACAGTAACAAACAAGACCAGCTGACCAACACACACACACACACAGACGTGCTCAGTCTGTTTCACCTTAAAAGCCCAGCGCCTCCTCAGTGACTTGTAGAACGATGGCTTTCCCCAGAGCTAGTGCAGCACAGAGGCTGATTTCCACTGCTGGAGATATACGTTAGTGTTTCACACATTCCTTTATTCACCTACAGGCGGTAGACTGGAAGATGCTTTCAAAGTAATTAATTCATTTATTAACATTGTTAACTTTTTAAAAAGGAAAAGGCTGCAGATCGTTAATCTTAATTGCTAGTTACGTTTCATATTGTACTTCAGAGGACTAAGGACACCAGTGAATGGTTTTACACACGGTATACTAGAGGAAGAGACTCAAAATAGCGCCCCCTTATCCAGGATTGTTTTATCAAATCATGAGATTACCAAAGATTCACGTCCCCTATATCACATGGTGACTTGTAGACCCTTGTAGAAAACAGTAAATGCAGATTTAAACACATTAAAAACTCACCTTTTAAAAGTCTGCATCAGATTTTGCAAGATTCAGAGTTCACCTTGCCTGACATCAAGTTTTGAATGTATCTGTGACCGTTGGTCTGAATCAGTCACAGCCACTTTGCTGCAACATGACCATAAGCAATCTGCACTTTTCACAAAATTTTACAGCTGATTTTTTTTTTCCTCACATTTTTTCCGCTTGATCCCAAAGTTCACACAGCACTCAGGTCCGAAGGTCTCTCCACTGAAACTAGATCTAATGAAATTCTTTTAGCTGGGGAGTCCGTACTCTCCTATTTCACGGTAGAGAAAACACTGAGGCTACAAATGAAACAGATAAAATGCTTCTCCATTCTGTCCCGTACCAAATCATTTCCATTTTACATCACGCTCATATAGCGAGTGGTGAATGACATTTCCCCGGGCCAACTGTTAAGCATGGTCTGCTTCACATACACACACAGATAAAATGTATGTCTATGAAAACAAACCGTCTTGTCCCTCGCAGCTCTTTCTCTCTGTCTAACTCCCACTTGTGCCCTTTAATATTCTGAAGCAAGTCAAACTATTTTAGGTGGCATCTGCTGCTTGCATGTGTCCTGTGCATATCACAACAGTGATAAACTGCTCTGATTGTAACCTTCTACGTGATAGAATCATCTTTGACTTTAAGTTCAATATTTTTCCATGATTTGGTTTGATAAACTACCGACTTTCAGGGAGGAGAGACTGGGGGGTTTGATGTCTGACAGGTAGTGATTCATACTTAAACTGACAACTTTGTCAATATGAAGCATGCGTTTACAGCCAATGAGACATGGGTATTTAACATCACTGAGCACCATGAATGACAGCGGGAGCTCGAGGTTGGGACACATTTTCAGAGATCAAGTTGACCTTTATCTAAAATTCTTACAATAGCAGCAGATATTTAAGCTAAGACCCACTGCCATATGATTCTTTGAGCCTACTTCACCATAATGTTTAAGAGATACATGATTTTTAGTTGTTCTTTGTTTTATGTGTTGTTTTGTGTGGAGTGTTGTTGAAAGTATTTTTTGCAATAAGTTTGTCTAAATTCTTGCTGAAGCTGACTAGAAAGCAGAACGTCTATTGACTGGTGAATAACCTGATCAGATGAACAGTAAATCTGTCATCCGGCGCAAAAAGTCTTATTCATATCGTAGCTCTCAAAAGTAGGCAAATAAATATTTCAATCAGTTATAAACAGGTTGAGAACAGTTATTTGATTGTGATATAATTCATAACGCATTTAAAACGACAAAGAAATCTCAGATGATGTCGAGGCAAACACTTTCGGCAGACACTATTAATCAAGACTGAGATCCATCCAATTAGCCGATACTCCATGTAAAAGTCCCTAGAGTCAGAGCCACAGCGCTCTTCTTGTAGATGTAACAACGTTCTCATGCTGCTACAGTAATCACGTATACTCAAAAAAGTAGGCACAGAAACATAAGCTACGGAGAAAAGGTCAACGCGAGGATTCCCAGAGTGATTCAGCAGGGAGGGGAAGCTGCAGGGTTCTTCAAAGAATAAGCTTTCAGATATATCACGAAACAGGATCTTACTCTCTAGATCTGACTATCATGGGAAGGTTATCCCACTATTGGAAAGCCGAGAGAGGTAAAGGCCCTGTGGATGAGTGGAGCTTATTTTTCCACAGGGAAGGATGAGCTAAGAGTCCAGTAGTACAGCATGCAGCACGGGCCAGAACTCCAGGATGGACGGATATCTGGATATCTGGATGCACAAGGCTGCAGTTCTGCCAGCAGCTTGGTTGAGTTTTCAGTCTGATACAAGCAGCTACATGCAGCAGATCTATTCCAGGGCCCTTGACAAGAGGAAGTGTGGTATCATTTATTTCTCCATCCACCACGTTCACACTCGCCTCCTGATTCCAGTCATCTAGCAGCCTGTCTATCTCTCTTTCTCTCTCCATTTCTCTGTCTCTTTCTCTGTCTCTCTCCCTCTCACATGTGGAGATGGATGGACAGTGTGTGCAGGAGTCCTTGGCTGAACTGTAGAAGTGCTGACGTGGCACCAAGCCCTCTCACAGCGTAATGACGCCTCTATCTGTCTCTCCATGATGCATTCCCTCTCACACACACACGCATATACACACTCACAGGTGCATGTGCAGATAGGAACTTAGTAAAAAAAACAAGCACGCTTGCTTACCAATGTGAGGCTGAACATATACGCAGGAGAGTGCACACTTGCATGCTTTATATCTGCACATTTATGTGCTACATAACACACTTGAACATATATGCAGTGCACGTGCACTAACAGCAGAGCACATGCCTCTAAATCACTGTCCGTCTATCTAGTGGCATCTTTATCACTCCATCCAGTCTCCCATATAATCAGCATCAGTCTCTATTGTCACACATGCACGCACACACACACACACACACATACACACACACAGACCACACTCCTACCATCACCCATCGCAAACACAGTCACACAAACGCACCCACACACTCAGGTCAGCTGAGTAATGTTGGAGTGTGTGTTTCTCTTCTGCCTGTGTTAAAGTGAGTCATCTATCCTTCCACAGCTTCATTACAACCTGCAAGGGCAAACACTATCTCTCGCTCCCTCTGCCTCTCCAGATGGAGGGAGAGTGAGATAGAGATATACAGTAGATAGAAAGTGAGATCTCCCTCTTTCTTTCTCTCTCTCTCTTTGTACCCCCCCCCACCCCCCCAATCTTGCTCTTTCTCTCTTGTTCCCTCGTCTCTATATTTATCTCCTCTCTCTATATCTATTGCCTTACATCTGTGTTTTCAATCACACGGTCTTTCTCTCTTCCTCTCCCACGTAGCCTTGAGCAAGCGCCAGCGTGGTTAAGCAGCTAAATGTAAACATTTTTACCCACAAAAAAGATGCAACAAATGAATGCAACAGAGCAGCCAGATACGGAGAGAGATATGGCCACTCATCTGGACACTCCTGTCCAGATGAGGGAAAACTAAAATACAATACAATATTTTGGATCCTAGTGTGCTTTCAGCTTTCCAACAATTTGGGAAAAGTCCTTTTCTGTTTCAACACGACAGCGCCCATAAAGACATGGTTTTCTGACTTCTTACGTTGGCTGGTCTGCAAGGAGCCAAACTACAGCCCCACAATAGTTTAGGCTGTTACAACTACACATTAATGTCTGTGCTTTTGGAATAAGATGTTCCCATACCAGTGTAATGTTCAGGTGACCACAACGCATATAGACAGACTGATCAACATACATATGAAAAGTAAAAAAAGAGGTATTAAATAGAGAAAGAGTGATATAAAGGTCATGTTTCTACACATAGGGAGAGACTTGAAGTGGCAGAGAGAGACATATGAAAAGAGATATTTGTCATGTTCCTGCCTGCGTCTCGCAGCTAAGACCAAGAGTTTTTAGAGAGCTTCAGTTTTTGAGGCCCTACAGAAAGCATGAATAATGCATAGGTAAAACCTCTTATTCTCTAAATTTCAAATGGCTAGCTGTTATCAAAAATAACTTGATCTGTGTAGTATCTGTGGACTTGCACGCATCAGAGTGCTTCTACAGTATAGTATAGGCAAAAGAAGGCAACTCTCATTTTTCCAATGTCCAGCAGAGCCATCATCAGAGCTGCTCATCAAAACATGAAAGTTTTATTATTGACACTTATTCATGTATGTATGCATTCTCTTGTAAGTATGAATGTTCAGACTTATCGCCCAGGCTTGAAACAGATGTTTTCACAAGAAAAAACAGACCCTTAAATGAGACACAACACAATGGCATGACTCACCGACAGGTAGAAGCAGGATTCAAGTCTTGGACTCCCTCTACTGGTTCATAGAGCGGGCTGAGACGTCTCTTCAAAGGGGATCATACTGCTCAGCCTCCCTGAGGAAGATAATTAGAAGTTGTTGGAAAAGACACCCGCCAAATGCTGAAACTGTGCTGATTTTGTCAAACAAAAGACCAGCTTTTAATCCTTTTACAGTCACACCAAAAGAAAGACAAAAAAGCAAGATGACAACCGAAAGGGCAACCTGAGATCACATTTAATGTATTTTAATGGTCTGGGGAAAACATAAGCAAATGTAGCTCAGCACAGAATTTAAGAGTTAAAACAATTAGTGATAAGTTTCCTATTGATCCCTCCCAAGGTCTCTTATCCCAACAGCTGCAGACAGGCTCATTACTCTAAAAGACAACCTTATAGACAGTAAGGACTGATAAAGCTGGATCAATGCCACTGATCAGTTCCCACCACAGTATGGATAAGCACACAGAACTAGAATAGACAGAAAGGGCATTCTCATTAAATGAAAGCTTTCAAACAATCTTTTGGCCTCTATACACAAGGAGTAACTTACAGGGCACAATGTAATTATCCCCTTTGCTACAGTCTCAGGGAAGATAGCTGAAATCCCAATTCATTACAGCGAATTAATAACCCTTAAAATTGAACTGTTAAGGTACTTTGCCCATATAGTCAAAAGATCTGCAGTTCAAATGAATCATAAAGGTGGACCAGTGAGGCTGTGGTGCTCATTACATTCCACAAAACTATGGATGGATGAAAAATAGAAACTTTGCTTTAATTAGATCTGTGCAACTACTGGAAAAAAGTGTAAAGTTTGGCAGATTTGGAGCAGAGATCCAGAGCAAAGGCCAAGTTGATGTATAAATTAGAAGGGGTTTACTTGTTATTCTGGCCATTACCTACTAACTATCACCAATTATTATACTAAGACTGTCAGGCTCAGCTCTGTATTGTCAGACTTTGCTCAGATTTCATCTACCGTGGCTGCAAGTAGCTCAACAACAACCTCTGCTGTCTTTCCAGTGCTTCTGAGAGGGTGGCTGATCACTTGAGTCAATTTCTGGGATCCACTGTTGAAATAACCACTTACTTTCCACAAAAAGGCCACTGGCCCAGACAGACTGAGGACACGTCATTTAAGACTGTGACTCCCAATCAAAAATGAGTCTTTGCAAGGGTATTCCCGCAACACTTGCACTGTGCCTAAATCACAGAAAACTTTCCACGATTAAGCCAATGCCCAAAAAGGGCAAAGGCAAGTGTGCTTAATAACTTACAGTAACTCTCACCCCCATCCAACCATAAAGAGACTTATATCGCCATCCAACTTCCTCTGTGGCCAGGCACTCAGACCCACTTCAGTTTTCTTCAGCTTTTACTCTCTGAAGTCACATCTGACAACTGAGCACGCTATCCGAGCTCCAGAGCAGCTACTAAATGGACCTTGAGGTAATACTGTTTTGTCATTTATTTGGTTCTATTCTATTCAATCCTGCTGGTATTCACCATGCATCAGATGCACCTGATAAGATGGCAGGGACTCAAAACAACACCTCTATTTTATTTTACTAGATTCTAGGTGGAGCCCGGGTTTGCCTGCAGACTGAAAACTACTTCCTCATATCACTTGGTTGAGTAAACACTCAGGATCTGACTCACTTATCGGCTAAAGTGTTACACAGACAGACACAACAGGAACAGGTTGCTGTCATGAACACATTCCTACCTCCATGTGAACTGCACTGAAACCTGAGCGCTTTGGGCGGATTGTTTAGCAGAAGGTTCACAATCACTTCCCTCTCGTAGGCTAGTGCTGTCTCCACAGGCAGCAACAGGTATGCTGCTGTCAGAAGTAGCCGTAGAAGTGAACTTTAAGTGAGTTTATAGCTGTTTTTGTTTTTTAATTTTGTCACCATGCCTGACTCGGACGCCGCCGGGGCCGTAACTCGCCGGAGAAGGGCGACGGTGGTCGGCGCGGCGGGGAAAGGAGCGGCTTCGCTGCCGATGAACGGGAGGTCTGCGGCGGCATGTCAGAGCTCGGTGACCGCTGAGTTCAGCGGAGACCGCGGAGAGGGAAAACGAGACGGTTCGCTAGAGACGGTCCGGTCCAGCTCAAAGGGTGACAAGAATAAACGCAGGAATGATTTAAGTGACAGACTGAGGTGAGTTTTACTGCTAAAACTTACTAAAATGGTGCTCAGCTTGAGGAAAGTTTGAAGGCGCTTGTTTTGAGGTCAAATGTCAAACGTTAGGCTCCAAAAACATTTACTAGACTCATATTGTTAGCTAGTATTGCTACCTTAGTGTTTAAGCTAGCTAGTTAGTGTCGTAACTAGTAAATGTTAGCTAGCAGACGGAGAGCTCAGTGTATGAGGCCCTGTTGGATTTGTTTCTGTTGTTCATTCATTCATACCTTTAATTCCACTTTTAGTGTTGTTTTGCCGAGTAATCTAAAGTTTAGGACTTACCCTGCATGGCTAAACCAGCCACATACGTGTGTGTGTGTGTGTGTGTGTGACTGTCTGCTATGTTATTGGTCAGAGGCGCCATAACTGAGCTCCCCAAACAAGGATGAATTGTGGGTTAGCCTCATCTCCCCAGGCCATTTATATAATATCAAAGTTTACTCTCTGAGCTGATTAAGCACAAGATACTTAGTATTTAGGGTACAAGAAATCAATCGGCCATAACTATACTTTATTGTTATGTGCTAAAATGAATTTATGAATGTTGTGAGTCAATAAGTGATCACATAAAAAAAAAAAGTGAGACCAATTTCATTTTTAGTTTCTTGAATTCCTGCCTCAACATTTTGAGGTTGTTTTTGTTGATGCTGAGTAGATTATTGAAAGACTACGGGGTTCCTTTTTTCTAATATTCATCACTTGATGTACAGTCATAAGGATGCTGGAGTCAAATAAAAAGAACATGTTCATGTTATTTTTGATTGATTAATGAATTATTTATTCATTTCTGTAGCTGTCATAAGACACGAGAGTCCCTGCTGAGTTCAGCCAGTGGTTTCAGTAACTACAGAGGAATCCTCAACTGGTGTGTGGTCATGCTGGTAAGACCAAAGCCTGTACACACAAAGAAATATACATGTACAAACATACAACACCATGGCCACACCAGGACACATTTGGAAATATATCTTTTTTTATGTATGTTCAGGCTCAACAAACACCGTCGACCAGTACTTTTTAGAAAATCTTTGGCAAATTGGATACATAAACAATGCAGGTATTTTGTTGTAGTTTATAAAATAAAATTAAAAAGAATTAGTCCAAATATTTCTATAAATACCCACCTATTTTCAGACAGACTCACTGTGTCAGATTCTGTGACAAATCTGGTTTCCTGCCAGCTTAACCGCCCTGCAAATGCTGTAGTCTTAGCACGTAGGGGTTCTATTTGACATAGAGACTTGTGAACCCTATTCAAGGATCTAACGGCAGATAATTTTTGGAGAGGGAGGAGGAAAAAAATCATGCAATAATCAAAACACAAAAATTATCCAAGGTTGCTCATTTTGGGGGAAAAAACATTTTGTTTTTAAATGTGAATTGTCAAAAGCAGGTTTATGTGAAGGTCAACACCTTTTGCAGCTCTTCGTGTCAGTGCTGGGCAGAAGTGACAGAATAGGAGAGAATAGCGGAGAAGAGAAGGCTAGCAAAGCCTTCTGTTAATCCAGGCTTTGAACACAGATCGTTGTGTTCATTGCAGGAGGTTTTCCTTCATTCCCACTAAACTTCTGTCCCATCCCCAGGCATAGAGCCTTTGTGCTGGGTAATGAGATATTACAATCCATTTAGAAAAAGGAAGAGCGAGGAGGAGAGATAAAAAGAACGTTGGGAGGAGGAGGATGAAGAGGAGGAGAAATAGGCTGAGGAGAGAAAAGATGAGATAAAGGGAGAGGTAGGAAAGAGGGGAGTGAGTAACACAAGGAGAAGGAAAGGTATAGAGAAGGAGGCAGGCGATGTGGGAGAATGCATTTATTTGATTTAAATGGATTAAATGGCAATACGGTCAAATGAAGTTACCAATCATGTAAAGAAACAAACGGAAACACATACATGAGACAGTCGGATGAATCTTTAAACTCGTGCTTTGTGTTACAGGTGCTGAGTAATGCTCGCCTCTTCTTAGAAAACCTGTTAAGGTGAGTGAGTTTGGAGTCTTTTGCACACCATTTTATTTTCTATTTCTGTCTTTTTCATCTCACCAGTAGATTATTACTTGATATTGTACCCAGTATGTCGATGAAACAGAGACTCCAAAGATTTCAACGACAAAAGATACAGTTTTCAAACGATTCACAATTGTTCTCCTGTTCTGACAGAGGTTTTGATGTGAAAGTTTGGAAGCAAATTGACTTTAAAATCAGTTTCTGCATTCTGACAATTTACACATGCATTTTGATTAAGATTTCTCTTTTTTTAATCTGCCATTTTCCTTTCTTTCTTTTTTTGTTTGTCAGGTACGGTGTTCTGGTGGACCCAATTCAGGTGATTTCCTTGTTTCTGAATGATCCTTACAACTGGCCAGCAGCATGCCTGGTGATTGGTAGGTAAACTTTTCATCTGTCCAATAAGTCACCTGCTGGGAAGTCAACAACAATCACAATTTGAGAGCATATTTCATGTGATTTAAGATTAAAAACTTTCGAAAACATTTAAATATTCTAACATTTGCTGATTGTGTTCATTTAGTCAGATTCAGCTTCATGTACAGTTAGTATATCTACTCATAAACTTTAGTCTGGCCATGACCCTAAATTATACTGTTGAACTGATGTGAAGGCAGTCTAGCAACTTTCGGAGTATAAAATTTTCTGAAAAGAAAAACTAACATTTGGATAACTGGGTGAAATAACTGAACTAAGGCGGTGAGCATTAATTAGGTGGTGGTGTAACAACCCATGCCTTGTTTTAAGACACACACACTCACACACATACAAGCACATGTTATATTCACAATTTTGTTTCAATATTTATTTTATATCGCAGTGAAAGTCTGCAGTGGTGCAGCTTACAGTGTCTCTAGAGAGACAATCACCTGCCCTATATACTGCACACTTGTACTGTGCTGCAGAGCGAGGAGGAAAGTGAGAGAAATGGGGAGCAAGAGTGGGGAGAGAGAGAGATTAGTGGGGGGGATGGACAGAGCTGATGCAAAGTGCTGCATTGACACAGGGGCAGAGAAGAGGGAGGGAGGAAGGGATGGGTGAAGTTAAGGTAAATGACTGCACCATCAATGGTTAAGAGACAGGTGAGACTGGGAGTCTGTTTACAGTAGCATGGACTGTAAAGCAGCTCATTTCCAGAAGGAATAGCATACTTTTAGAGTCACTACAGCAATTTACACACACACACACACAAATACCCCAACACAGAGTAAATGAGAAGTCTACACTTTATGGTAGCTTACCAGCAAAATACTCAACGTTTAGAAAACCATCCTGAAAAGTTTTACATTTAGGCTACAAGCCTGTGAGTGACCAATATAAAATGTAACTTTGGACTAGTGTAAGGTCACTTCACTGCGTTACTAGTCTGTTACTTGCTAAATGTCTCACAAAAGCTGCTTTTTAGATACGTGATCAAGTGTTTACGTGTGTCCAACAGCTGCTAAATGGTGCTGTTTGTTCCAGTTTGCTGCTCAATAGTTCTTCTTTGTCAACGATGTTCAGCAGGCCTATTTCCAAAAAAGATCACTAAAGAACACTAGTAAAGTTAAAATGTTAAAATCTTATTTTGGTAAAATGTCATACATTATACACTTGCTCATGTGGGAATTCTTGAATCCTTAATTTTGAATTCATGAATCGTTGGGTCTCTCTCTAATTAAAGAGTTTGGTCTAGACCTGCTCTTCATGTAAAGCGTCTTGAGATAACGCTGTTGTGAATTGGCGCTATATAAGTAAAGATTGATACACAGCCCTATTGAAGAGTGGAGAAAATGCTGAAATAATTTTTTTTTTCATACTGTAATTTACATATGCTCTGAAAATGTACATTTTCCTTGTGGTAAAAGCCATCTGGTTAAAAGAAGTCCTGAGATCGCAGATTGTTGGTCTCCTGACTGTATGAGATTTTACTTTTTTTAGAGGTGCTTTTAAGGGTGAGATCAAATGTGACATTTGCCTAAATACAGAATCGCATGTAACCATAATGAGCATCTGTTCAGAAACATACTGAAGTTGTGCTATTTTTCCTTAACTAACTGCAACTTATGATAGGTTGAATTAAATACATTTTACTTGTGCATGATTATGTTGCTTTATGGACAAATGAGGTTGTCATCACATGAAAAAGAGTTTTGCCTGTGAGGCATTTGTTCCTACTTAGACCCTTCTTGTCTCTTCATAGTAGCAAGTTTACCACGAAGTCAAAAACAAGCATGTGACTGAACCATGAAACAAATTGATTTGGAATAGCAATGCTGATGGTTAGTTGCATTGATGAGAGGACGATAAGACCCAGTAATCAAAATAGTTGACAGTAACATATTTGTGTACTCTAGATTAGATAGACTGACATGCTAATGCACTGATTAGGGTCTTAAAATGGAACAATTGCTGCAATTATTTGCCATCAGTGTGTCTCAGCCCACTCTTGTCAGTCGTGTTTTCTTAAGTTTATTGAGCACTGACTTACCCTGCTATTTAAACTGACACTAGACACATGATAAAATGGAGAAATCTACATACAATTTAGTATAATTTGCTCCTCACAGAATCCGGTTTAGTGGCAACAATTGATGCATAATTAAGTGTGCATGAAAGAAAAAACTGGGCACTAAAAACTATTATTGGCTTAGATATGCCCCAATACCCTAGCTCTGTTTTTCACCAATGTGGATATTCAAGTTATTTCATACAAAGCAAGTTGTCTTTTATTTCCGTACCCAAATATAAAAAATATTTGTGCAGGTAACTAAAATACAAAATGTGTGTAGTTGTGTGTGTACATTTGCACGTGCCTTGTCGTTCAGCTATCGAGCAGTTGGTGTGTGCTGTGCAACACATATGCTGTTTTAGTGTTGGCTCATTTCATTCGTCAGGTGTTACTGTTTAATCATGCGAGTGTGTGTGTGCTCGCGCATGAGACAGTGTGTTTTAATGTAGACAGAGCTGGGTCTTGCCAAAAAGTCAACTGAAAAAAACAGTATTATTAAAGTTAATGACTATAAAAGTAGAGTCATGTTGAGTGCCAGTCAAAAGCAGCCCATTTCCATATTGATGTGAAAAACTTTTGGTAAGATTTGTGTTTTCACTTTAACTGAATGATCATTTGTTTCTTTATTGGTTTACTTCACATGTTAATGAAGCCTTTCAGAACTAACTGGACATTGACTAAATAATCAGCTTGAAATAAGGACAATATCTCAGCAGTTGGGGAAAACAAGGCCTTTACCAGAGAGACAATGTATAACGCATTATTGTAATTACAGTTGCCTAAGGACCTTTATAGTTAAAATTATGTGTCTCTTTACTTCTGCGTCTCAACTCTGATTGAGACCAGCAATGTATCCCATCAGTGTTTTCCTTTAACTTCATTATTGAGATAATGGCCATCTTACACCCAAGGGCAATATTATCAGTCAGAAATAAAGACGTGTGAACGAAATATTTTAATTTTCTCAACTTCATATTGATGCTTTAATCCTTCAGAAGTGGACCTGCACGGAAAAATGGAATGTGGTTTAGATGAACTTACATAAGTCTTTGTGCTTTTTTGACAGTGTCCAACGTGTTCATTCTCGTGGCTCTCTACACAGAAAGGCAGCTGTCTAAGGTGAGCGGAGAAACATCAGAGCACTGTGAGTTTTAACTGAACTGTTGAATGTGGAGCACTTTCACATCTCTCAAGAGGGATTATTTTTCTAAAACCGTTCTCTAAAACTGACTGACTAGCTGACCCTCCCCACTTGCATTTGCAAATGTTAAATGGTTCAATGAGAAATTAGTTTCACCATCTGCATTTAGGGCATATTTAGTTATGCTCTTGTCTGTTTGGCATGAATATGGAACATCATGAGCTTTTTAAAACTTTTATAGGCCACAATAACTCAAAATGTGGTTCTGTTTAGAAGCAAAACAAATACTTAAAATGCTCATATTTAGCTGCTGTGTCCTTCTCACTGTTTTTAGAATGGGCTCAACAACAGATGACTTAAGTTCAAAATCAGCTAACAAAATAATGATTAGTCAGGAGTTTTTAAGATCTAATGTAAAAACTCCTGCTGTCCCTCTCTGCCTCTCCTTCTGCCTAGGGTTCATTCAGTGAACTTGTGGGGCTTCTGGTCCATTGCATTAACATGGCAATCATGCTAACATTCCCTGCTGCAGTGGTCCTACTGGTCCCCTCCATGACCCCAGGTAAAATGTTTTTCTTACTGTTAGTGAAATACCATCTTTGCAGCCTTGCTTCTGCCTAGTAGCATTTATCATGCAGCCAAACCACTATCCATTCATTGGTAGTTTACAGTGTAGCCTGTGTAGCATGTGTATAAAACAGAAAATAATGTAACTGTAAGAAAGATTAAGAGGACATTCATACCCTTACCCTTCAGAGAAACAGTCAACCAGTTTGATAGTGCAGTAAAAGTATCTCTTATACAGAGTCATAATTGGAAATGGTTAGTGGTAATGGACCAGTTGGTCATGACTGGATTATTTCCAGCTGGCTCTGAGAGTAAAGGAGAAGGGAAGAGGGGAGAGGAAAAGATAGGAAAGGAGGATAGAAAGGGAAAGTAGGTGTGGTTTGCAGTACAGGGTCATCCAGGGGTCGCCTTCTTCTGTCTTCATCAGGCTGCCTGACAGAAACCATGGCCGCCCTCCACAAACGATACAATTCACCCATGAAAAATTAGAAATGCTTTACATGCCATGAAACACCAGCACACTATATTCCTCAGAGTGATTAATTCAAAACATTATAGATCCAGTTTTGTAAAATATTGTCTGGTACGCGTTAGTTATATTTAAAGATATGCAGATCTTGGCAATGTCAACAATCATTTCTTCACCAAATGGAGAAAAGAGTAGGGCTGCTCCAAGGGATACATATTGAACATGCAATGAACTTAAAAATGTTAAATATTTCATTACCAAGGTCACATTTGTAACTTAAAGGACAGTTCTGGTATTTTTAAAGCTGGACTCTATTTTTTACATATTTTGGCTTAAAAGGGAGTGTTAAGTACAAAAACCTTTGAAATTGGTCGAGTAGATTGGCCTCATCGGAAGCCAAGAAAAGGCAGCAAGCAGTAATGTAATCCTTCTGGGTAATTGCCCCAGATCAGTGTATGTCTGCTAAAAGTGCTTGTTTTTGCCACAGACAGACTCAGATTGTTATGCATTACCGGCCTGTTCCATGTTCTGCAAGGTACAATTACGGTTTCAAATCCCAAAAATGTAAAAAATAAAGTCCAGGTTTAAAAATACTGGGGTCATCCCTTAACCCACAAGTAGGAGTTCCGCAGAAGGAGTATTTCACACCATTAATATAAAAATATAATATATTTAGTTATATTTTAGTTAGGATTCCTCTAAACCCGATCATCAGACAGATAGACAGACAGTGAGTATCTAAAGTAATGTGGCGCATATTTCAATGTTAGTTTGGTCATAGAGAATTATTGTTTTAATTTCTTCCTCTCCTCTCCTCTCCTCTCCTCTCCTCTCCTCTCCTCTCATCTGTTCTCTCACTGGGAGGTGAAGGAGTAAAGGAGTCAGTCCATCTGTCTGTCTGTTCTCCTCTCTGCACTGCTGTTCACACAGGAAGGGCAATGATAGAGGGCAGGTGTGTGTGTGTGTGTATGTGTGTGTGTGTGCACAGATATGTGTGCATATGTGTGTGTGTGTGTGTGTGTGTGTGTGTGTGTGTGTGTGTGTGTGTGTGTGTGTGTGTGTGTGTGAAAGGAGCCACTGCATTTACTGGACACTGGTTACGCAACCAGTATTCAGCCATTGTACATGAAGCAGAGCGTAAGGATCTGATATCAAGCTTCATTTCAAATTGTATTAAATTTCTTTTGAGGAACACTGTAGTGATGAGGGGAAACTGCACTCTACTGTCATTATTATATAAAAATGATAAATGGTGGGTATACAGTGGTGTGAAAAAGTATTTGCCCCCTTACAGATTTCTTCTGCTTTTGCTTTTTTGTCACACTTACATGTTTCAGATCATCAAACAAATTTTAATATCACACAAAGATAACCTGAGTAAATACAAAAAGCAGTTTTTAAATGATGATTTCATTTATTAAGGGTAAAAGCTATCCAAACCAACCTGGCCCTATGTGAAAAAGTAATTGGCCCCTAAACCTAATAACTGGTTGTGCCACCCTTGGCGGCAACAACTGCAACCAAGCGTTTGCAATAACTGGCGATGAGTCTTTCACATTGCTGTGGGGGAATTTTGGCCCACTCTTCTTTGCAGAATTGTCTTAATTTTTTTTCAAACTTTTTATTTATTTTTTGCAATAAACAGCAACAAAAACAACAACAACAAAAAAACACAAACAGGTGAGGGCCGGGAAAAAATGAATTACAGTAAGCCAGGGCAAGAGGGTACAGGTACAAAGCACTTTTTTTTTCTTTTTTTTTTTTTTTAGAAAAATTTCACATAGAGAACCAAAGATGTGATTACTAAGAGTCTATATGGTTACAGTAGTCCCATTTTCCCCAGTATTTATCCCCCTTCTCTTTCTGGAGTCGAAGTGAGAATGTCATCTTTTCCATTGAGCGGATGGAGTTGATTATATTAATAAGAAGGGCAGTGGTGGGTGGTAACCTCTGAAGCCAGCACTTTGTTATCGCTTTCTTGCTTGGAGCCATAAAGATCTTCAGGAGGTATTTGCCACTTTTACAGAGGTCACAACAACTTGATCTCCTTCTGCAGCCCAAATGTCTTGACCACCTGCAACCATGTCTTTACAGAGAAAACAACAAATTGATTATGTAACTGAAATACCTCATTAGTTCTGCTAGGGCATCCCAGTACTGACTGTATGGGTATATCCATTAAAGATAATTCAATGTCTTTCCATTTTGCCACATAGGCTGGGTTGCACCAACATACCAGAGGCTTCAGCTGGGCTGATAGGTAGTAATCTCTAAAACAAGGCAGGGACATGCCCCCCTTCTCCCGAGGCAGCTGTAACGTTGAGTATCTCACTCGGGGTCTTTTATTATTCCAAATGAATCTAGACAGGTGCTTATCCCAGTCCCTAAATTGTTTAAGAGGTACCTCTATTGGAAGAACTGTAAATAAGTATAATAGTCTGGGTAAAATATTCATTTTGATTGTCCTTATTCTGCTGCCAAGGTCAAGGGGGAGCAAGTCCAGGTCCTCGTATACTTTCCTATTAATGTATTTATAGTTGGTGTCATGCAGCTGTGATTGGTCCTTTGTCAAGAAAACACCCAGGTACCTAATGCGTGGCTGAAGCCAGTCAAATTTATGCTTATCCATAAGTTCCTGTGAGGGTACATAATTAAAAGTTAAAACTTGGGTTTTCTGAACATTAAGTACATAGCCAGAGTATCGTCCATATATCTTCAAGAAGTTCATTAACGGTGGGACACCGGATTCAGGTTTTTGGAGTGTTATCAATACATCATCTGCATATAGACAAATTTTATTTTCAACACTTCCTATATGTATGCCCTCTAGAGCATTATCTTCTCTAATAGCTTGGGCCAATGGTTCGATGAAAAGATTGAAAAGTGATGGGCTGAGTGGACAACCCTGTCTACATCCTCGTTGCAATCTCATTGGATTTGAGAGGCTTCCATTAATTTTAATCCTTACTGTTGGGGAAAAATAGAGAGTTCTTATACATTGTATGAATGATTTGCAAAATCCAAATCTGGCCATAACTTCAAATAAGAAATCCCAGCCAACTGAATCAAAGGCCTTCTCAGCATCAAGGCTGAGAAGGACCGTGCCAATTTTCTCTTTAGAGATATAGTCAATTATATGGAGGGCTGCTCTTATATTATCATGTGTCTGCCTGTGTCTTATATCAGAGAGGGCATTACTGTTTCCAGTCGCTTAGCTAATATTTTGTAGTCAGTGTTTAGGACGCTATTTGGTCTATAGTTTTTACAGTCCATTCTATCTTTGCCCTCCTTAGGTATCACTGAAATAAGCGCCTCTTTCCACGATGGTGGGGGGGCCCCGTCTTTCAGAGTATAGTTGAATGAATCTTTTAGTAAAGGGAGTAGCGGTTCTCTCATGGCCTTATACCATTCTGATGGGAATCCATCACAGCCTGTGGATTTATTCACACTGAGACCTGAAATTACGTGATCTATTTCCTCTGTTGAGATTTCAGATATAAGTTTTTCATTTTGGATTTTACCAAGACAAGGGAGGTCTAATGAGTTAAGTAAGTCTTGGATTGTTAGTTCGTCTGCCTTATCTGGTTGTGTATATAATGATTTGTAGTATGATACAAAAGCTTCCTGGATTCCTTCCAATCTGGCAGTTATCTTATTTGTTTTAGGGTCTCTAAGTTTATGAATAGAAGATTCTGCTTGTTCTTTCCTAAGTCTCCATGCGAGTAATTTGGATGCTTTGGGCCCCGCTTCATAATACCTCTGTTTCATATGTCTAAGCTGTTTTTCAATTTCTTCACTATAGACTAAATCTAGCAGCTTTTTAGCTTTTATCTTTTTCAAACTTGCAGATTTGGATATAATTTCCCCTCTAAGATAAGCCTTGGCCACATCCCATAGGATGGCAGGACTGACTTCTCCATTATCATTCTTTTCCAAATATGTTTTCAATTTGACCCTCATTTCGTTTTTAAATGTGTCACTGTTCAGTAGACCTGTGTTCAATCTCCAAAGTGTTATTTTTGGTCTCTCCTCCAGGTGTAATCTCAGGTTTAGTCCAGAATGATCAGAGATATCCCTCTGTCCAATTTTGCAGCCCTTCACTTTATGATAGTCTTTTTTAAACATGAGGAAATAATCAATTCTTGAGTAAATGTTATGTCTCGCGGAGTAAAAAGTGAAATCTCGATCAGATCGGTGTAAATGCCGCCATATATCAATTAATCCTAATTCCTCCAGTAATCTTTTTACTTGTTTTTCAATAGAATTCCTCTTTCTCAGTCTGTTAGTTGTGTCTAATTTAGGGTTCAAAAGTATGCTAAGGTCCCCTGCACATATAAGGGTACCATATATTTCAGTGGCCGTCAGACTGAATATTTTCTTAAAAAGGTGAAATCACTGCCTGGGGGAGCGTATATGTTGCATAAAGTGACCTCTTTGTGTTCCAATTTGGCCTTTACTAAGACAAATCTACCCTCTTTGTCTTTGTGTTCGGAAATAAGTTCAAAACAGACAGAATTTGAGAATTGTCTTAATTCAGCCACATTGGAGGGTTTTCGAGCATGAATGGCCTGTTTAAGGTCATGCCACAGCATCTCAATCGAATTTAAGTCCAGACTTGGACTGGGTCACTCCAAAACCTTCACTTTGTTTTTTTTGAGCTATTCGGAGGTGGACTTGCTGGTGTGCTTCGGATCATTGTCCTGCTGCATAACCCAAGTGCGCTTGAGCTTAACGTCACAAACTGATGGCCGGACATTCTCCTTCAGGATTTTCTGGTAGAGAGCAGAATTCATGGTTCCATCAATTACGGCAAGTTGTCCAGGTCCTGAAGCAGCAAAGCAGCCCCAGACCATCACACTACCACCACCATGTTTGACTGTCGGTATGATGTTCTTTCTCCGAAATGCTGTGTTAGTTTTACGCCAGATGTAACGGGACACACACCTTCCAAAAAGTTCCACTTTTGTCTCGTCAGTCCACAGAATATTTTCCCAAAAGTGTGGGGGATCATCAAGATGTTTTTTAGCAAGTGTGAGATGTGCCTTTGTGTTCTTTTTGGTCAGCAGTGGTTTTCTCCTTGGAACTCTCCCATGGAGGCCATTTTTGCCCAGTCTCTTTCTTATTGTTGAATCATGAACACTGACCTTAACTGAGGCAAGTGAGGCCTGCAGTGCTTTAGATGTTGTTTGGGGTTCTTTTGTGACCTCCTGCATGAGACGTTGATGCACTCTTGGAGTAATTTTGGTAGGCCGGTAGTCCTGGGAAGGTTCACCACTGCTCCATGTTTTCTCCATTCGGGGATAATGGCTCTCACTGTTGTTCGCTGGAGTCCCAAAGACTTAGAAATGGCTTTTTAACCCTTTCCAGACTGATAGATGTCAATAACTTTGTTTCTTGTCTGTTCTTGAATTGCTTTAGATCGGGGCATGATGTGTTGCATTTTGAGATCTTTCAGCCTACTTCATGTTGTCTATTTAAGTGATTTCTTGACTCTACAGCTCTGGCAGTAATCAGGCCTGGGTGTGGCTAGTGAAATAGTGAACTCAGTTTTCAAAAATGTGGTTAATCACAGTTAATTCATGATTTAACAAGGAGGGGGCAATTACTTTTTCACATAGGGCCAGGTTGATTTGGATAGCTTTTTTCCCTTTATAAATGAAATCATCATTTAAAAACTGCTTTTTGTGTTTACTCAGGTTATCTTTGTGTGATATTAAAATTGGTTTGATGATCTGAAACATTTAAGTGTGACAATAAAGCAAAAACAGAAGAAATCTGCAAGGGAGCAAATACTTTTTCACACCACTGTATGTACTCATCTCAATACAGAACCTACTATGGATCTATGTTAATTTAGAGAGGGTTATACATCATGCAATGCAATATTCTACAACTGAGATGAGATCTTGAGATCTTGTTTAGAAATTAGATTTGATTTGCTATAATCAAAAAGTGAAAATCTGGCAGAAAATCTGGGGTGAATGCTGTCAAGTCCTGCATACTTGGTGTGTTTTACAAGTAGGTGTAAAACTCATCGTAATGCTCTGCTTAAGCAACCAATATTCAGCTGTTGTACATTAATCAGTGTGCTTAATGTACAATGAGAGTTATCATACTGTTGAACAGCTTTGTGCAACTTTTTTTTTTATTGAGGCAAACACTTTTAGCCTTTTTTTTTGGATGCAGGTACTCAAACACTTCTCGGTGTAATGAGCAAGAAATTTAGAAATCCTCTGCAGGTCCTGCCGGTCAAGCACAATGTCCTTTTAGAAGTTGGATAATTGTCCATACTGCACAGGCTTGACAGTAAGGTGTGTCAACCTGCCATCGGAGGTACAGTAGGTATCATGTTACCTACTGCCAGGCACCGTCATGGTGCCTGGCATTTCTTGTGGCGGAACCAGTTTGAACTCTTTACCCTGAGCAAAGCGCTCCCAAAGAGGAGAGACACATTTTAATCTGAATCATTACACTCACAGCCTCTGCTATTCTAGACTCTGCTGACAGAAATAAACAGTAAAAATATAATAGTCCACCTTAGCTGAGATGTTTGAACGGGTAGCTGGTTGTGAGTTAGCAGACCGATTCATGATTTTGGTGGGAACTTGTGAGTGGGTGATGATTGGCTGCTCTGGTATGTTTTCCCACTTTAGCTCCGCCTCTCTGTGTTTGTATGACGGCTATCTACAGTCGCTGTCGCTGTCTCGGAGCCAATCTGGTTGTCTAGAAGCCACACAGGAGCCAGAAAGACAGATGGTTAATGGATAAGATCTGCTGTGGTTTGATGCCAGGTGTGCTGACCTCAACCTTACCCTGTTGGCACAACACGCTGATTTGTGTTTCTGTTGTGTGTTTGTGCACATATAGAAGTCTGTGGGTATACGGTTGGTGTGCATCTTCCCCTCAGTTCAGCATGATCCTTGTCTGTCAAGCATATGGTGACTATTGGTAAAGCCATGGTAGGCAAACTGCTCAGTTGGCCTGTGTGTGTGATGGGTCTAAAAATCAGAATCAACTTCAGTTTATTCATCCAACATCAAATCATCTTTTATACTGACTTACAATTACAAACACTGACACAGTTTTATTAGAGCACACAGACACACACATACAACAGCGCTTGTAAACATGGTGACTCTACCGGATAATAATGTCCTTGGCACAGTTAGACTGCTCTCATACTTTGAGTTGAGATGATTTATTTTACTGGGCTTGTTTTGCTGTTTGGTCAAGATCAAATGATAACGTCTCTTTCTCTCTTTCCCTTCCTTCTTCACTCTCTAAATCCTTTCCTTCTCTTTCTTTGTTTTTCCCTTGTTTTCCGTCCTCCTGTGTCTCTCCTGTCACCTTTTTCCCTCTTCTCTGTCTCTTTCCTACCCTCCCTTCCTCCTCCCTATCCCTGTTTCTCATCCCGCTTACATCAATTGATAGCTTGTTCTCACAGTACAACTTTATCAACATCAAAATGGTGACTGTCCTCTCTTTTTCTCTCTCTCTGTCAGTTGGTGGTGCGTTCGTTCTTGGTACTTACACCATCCTCTTCCTAAAGCTCTACTCCTATAAGGACGTCAACATGTGGTGCAGAGAGCTGAGCACCGTTAAGGCCAAGAAACTGGCCAGGTCGCTGTCTTGTAAGTCACAAAGACACATGCACATACATATTTTGGTAACAGGGTTTGCATGTTAAATTTAAGACCTAAGTGAGAATTAAGTCTTCAGAGAGCCTTAAGTCAATGCAAATGTCAGTTTTTATATCAAATGTCTTCCGGTAAAGATCCTTCAGTCCCCTGCGCATGCTGTTACAGTGACATCTATTGGCAGATACTTGATACTGAAGCTCAGCATACAATAACTGTCACAGTACTATGTGGAAATATCAAATATGTACCAGAAATTGTTGTATATCAACATCCACACTTGATTATCACTATTGTTCTCTGTATTTATGTGTAATGACTCATAAAATGCTAAATGTTACCAAACATGTACTTTGCAATGTTGTGTATTTGTGTATTAAATTTTCCACAGGTCCCTCAGCACAGCACTTCAATGGAGGCGAACGTAAGGTGTGTTACCCAGGCAACCTCACCATCAGAGGTACTCAAATTAGTTTGTCTAGTATTTGTACCACTGCCTCTTTGTCACATTTTTCATTTTGTGGCATTTGTTGGCTAACTTTCACACTGACCTCCTCTCCATCTCCACAGACATTTACTACTTTGCCTTTGTTCCAACTCTGTGCTACGAGCTCAACTTCCCTCGCTCTCCTAAGATCCGCATGAGTTTCCTGCTGAGGAGACTGTTTGAGATGGTGAGGAAATATGTCATATCAGCCTGAAACGTAAGGCTTCAAGGCTAAAAGGAAGCTTTTTTTGTGAATGCTCGCACATTTTAATAAACATCTCCCAAAAAAAGTGGTTAAGAGCAAGTACACAGCTATTAAGACTTTAATATTTGCTTTGCATGGTGGTGAAGAAGATGATTATTTATTTTTAAGTGAGTTTGCTTAATTAAGGGAAAACATTTGGTCTTAATAGACATTTTACATATCAAGTTAAATGTTGAAATCTTGGGACATGGTGACAACAAAGTCCAACAGGGAGAGACACATGAGCAGCACAGTTGTAGAATTACTTGAGTATTTCATTAAATTTTGTTAAATCCTGTCATTTTATTGACGTGTGTCTTTGTCCCCAGCTGTTCTTCATCCAGGTGTTAGTTGGTCTCACTCAACAGGTAAGATATTTAAATGTCAGCCAAACTTGATGTATGGTCATATATTTGTCCATCCATTCACAGGATATTTGTTTTAAAAGTTAACTCAAACCTTGTGGTATGTGGTGTTAGTGTGTAAAATGACAGTTGAAGCTAATATGTTACTTTCTTTTCATCAGTGGATGATTCCCATCATTCAAAGTTCAATGAAACCACTCGAGGTGAGGAAGACAGAACGACAGTGGAGTTTACATCCCACAAAACAACATGGCGTTGGTGTTAATGTGCAGGTTTCTCCTCTCCTCTGTAGGACATGGATCTGTCCAGGATGACCGAGAGACTTCTGAGATTAGCTGTGAGTAAAAACACTATATATTTAAATACTGTACGTTGAAACCTTCACACTAATGTTGTTTGTCCTGAAGCTGGCTGTGAGTTGATGACCAGCATAACACACAGTCTTACAGAGCACCACAGAAGTGTTGATAATCACACTATGTAAATACAATGAAGATGATTTTCAGGTATTATAAATATAAGTAAGGGATAATCTACAGCAAACCGGTCAATATTACAAAACAAACCCTGACAGGATGATGCATCATCCTCTTGCACAGCTTCTTACTAAAGAAATCAAAAGTTTGAGACAAAGTACTGACTTAAAAACTAATTTCTAGTTGGGGATCATGTAACAACATCAACAGTAACACTGCTCCACTGTCACTGTTACAGCTCATAAATACATTGCTAGAATCAAAATCACCTCAACTTTTGCAATCCATTCTTGTCCTTCCAAATGTTACTGTTAAACAAATGAACTATTATATATATCATACACTGCATGTTGCATGCTGTGATTAACTCAGTCTACATGAGAATGTACTACATCTTCACTATGACTGTATTCAGAAAAGTTAGTCAGTTTGTCTTGCAGTCAAATATTTTGTTCTGGTTCATCTGGATCTTCCATATCTCCAACCCTTCTCCAGGTTCCTAATCACCTTCTTTGGCTGATGTTTTTCTACTGGTTCTTCCACTCATCTATGAACCTCTCCGCTGAGCTGCTGCGTTTTGGAGACAGACAGTTCTACAGAGACTGGTGGTAAGTGTTTGTGTCTGTGATGGGGTGTGGTGGACTGTACTGACTGGGTCTGCACAGTTATAAGTTGCTGCATGCACTGATATTTGCATGTGTTAGCATGGTAGATGGTAGGTAATTTCAGTATATTGCAAAAGTGATAGAGGAGGAGATACTCTAGTTTTCTTGTGTTTTGTAAAAGTTTAGAACCATTTGGAGTCAAAGTAGTACATTTTTCAGAAGGATCACTTTGTACCTTTGCTGATATAAGTAGTGTAATTTTATCACTCAATGTACCGTAGGATAATTACTTTTATTTCCTTTTTCCTGCATGACAATTCAATTTTAGACTTTTTCATTTTCATTAATATTGATCGAACTGCCTTAGATCCATTATTTGGACTCTGTAATGCTTCAATACTCTTTCAGGAACTCTGAGACGGTGACACATTTCTGGCAGAACTGGAACATCCCTGTACACAAGTGGTGTCTACGGTGAGTTATTCGCACACTAACACACTGAGAGGGAGCAATGAAATTTATAGAACTGAACACAGGGGACAGCAGTGGGTTTGATGTAGGGAGACAGACCTAACAAGGCACTCGATGTATTTGGTAAATTGATTTATCTGGCTGAGAGAGAGTAAGTCGTAGTAATAAATACAGCGCCCGCAGCCAGTTCCACATAGACTAACATAGCAGCAGGAGCAAATGCAGTGAGGTTACAAGAGAAAGTAAATGAAATGCTGTTTAAATGTTTTAAAGCCTGTTTAATTCCTGTCAGGGACAGGAAATTACAGCACTTTAGAGAGCTGCGATATTTCAACCTACACTATCACACATTAGGAAAACAAGTGAAATCTTTGTCCTAAAGCTATTTCTACAATCTTTATGAGTGTACTTGACCCTCTGATTTATAATATATGTCCATCCACTCATTTCAGCATGTGTTCTTTCATGTGTCTTGCAGCCACTTTTACAAGCCGTTGCTTAGGAGAGGATTTAGCAAAATAGTCAGCCAATCAGCTGTCTTCTTCTTGTCTGCTTTCTTCCATGAGGTAATAGCCGAGGCAGAGACCACTTTCTTTGTGTTTGTTTTCCTTCAATATCCTCTAAACTCTTCTTTCACGTAGATGTTCTTTTGCAGATTTTATAGAGAAACCAGTTTATTTCACATAATTATTTTTGTTGTCTTGTCTGTGTCTGTGTCAGTACTTGGTGAGTGTTCCTCTCAGGATGTTCAGACTTTGGGCCTTCATGGGCATGATGGCACAGGTACGACCCAACACATATCACTGATGAAACACATATAGCTGTGGTCGGCACAAACCTGTAGTTAAAACTGTATAATATGCATTGTGATGTGGGTACAGTTAGTTCGATGTGAAGCCCTATGACACTAAAAGTCAAAGTAAACTGGGTGATGTTCCTTTTGACTCCTACAGCACATTTTAAAAGGTGCTCTCCGTGTTTGGCCTTGGCTGCAGTATCATTAACTTAATTAAAAACCTCATCAGCATGAGAGGGCATATTTGATGTATCACGAGGAATATGGCAGCACAATAAGTGCCTTTTTGTCTTTGTTGACTTTGTTAGTTTGTTGTTCATTAGTGCTGAGTCATAAGACAGAAAATACACAGAAAACACAGGAAAAAAATGCGAGATTGTAATTAGTCATTAAAAATCCAATCACCCACTATGTCTTTTTAATTTCCATTTTTATTTACCCATCAGCTTCCATTAGCCTGGTTTGTTGGTCACTTCTTGCGTGGTAACTACGGCAACGCTGCAGTGTGGATCTCGCTCATCATCGGACAACCATTCGCTGTCCTGATGTACGTCCATGACTACTACGTCCTGCACTACAGACAGGAGGCTGACTGATATGCGCGCACACACACACACACACACACTGGCACACACACTCTTTCTATCTGTCACTCTTGTAAACACAAAGAAACACATAAGCACCACTTGCATCCAGTGGAGGTAACAGATATTGTACTTTACATGCAAGGAGACACTTTTGATTCTTGAAATACTGCGTTAACTTAAGTAGGAAGGTGTCACTTCCTTATAAAGTGGCGTAATCGGGCAGCATCTCACTCAGGTGATTTTTCTTTCAGTGTCTTTTTAAAACCTCTCAAAAAAACATGCATAGTTCTATAAAACCCTGCCTTTGTTTTACCACAGAGAGTTTGCTCCTCTTCAGCTGTATGCATGGACTGAGGCAGAATTTCATAATTTGTCAAGTTGACGACATGATTCAAGTGCCTGTAAAAAGTTATAGTAGACATTTATGATCCTCTGTGTTTCCCTTGTCCTTTTTTGTGAGCCAAAGGGGCCATAATCTTATCAGGTTTTACTGTGAGATGGAACATCACTAGAAAAAATGAATGTATGCTGGGAGGATTGTATTAAAGTACGATTTTTATTTTTTTATGATGTTTTAATTTGCTAGGTATGAAAAGGCCAATGTTGGTGTATGTTTTTTATTTTACCTGAAGTGCCACAACAATAATACAACACACATCTCACTTTTTTAAGTCACTGAATCAGTGTGTGTTTTTTTTTTTTTTTTAAACAATGCTGCTATTTCATTGGACAGCTGTCATGCAATGATGCCTTACGATGTGTCTAAATACAATGCTTGTGTCTGAAAATAAACATTCAAAGAGTTCAATTTAAGTCTTATGTGTCATTTTGTGCTAGTGATTATCTTGATTTGTTTTTTCCCCAAGTCAGTAAAACTACCATTTTTAATTAGGTCCAGGTAAATAAAGATTGAAAGAAAAAGATCTCACTTACCTGAAACAGACAGATTCTCTTACTGAAACTCAAACTCACACAAGACGCAGAAAGCGAGAAGAGAAAGAGGTTTTCATAGCTTCCATACATTTGTTATGACAAATGTATGCAAACATTTATTCACTCACATTATAAATGGACAAAAGTATTTACACAGGCCAGTTATGTATGACTGATGGAAGGGTACAAATATTACCAGGAAAGGTGAAGTAAGTGATGATTTTTGTAGGCAAATAATTTCTTAGACAAAATTGATGTTTTTTTTTTTTAATGTCAAACTCACGATAAAGACCCATTCATGAGATCTATAACAGCAGTAGTCGTATGCTAGTTTGACAGATGTTTTGTGGCCCAGTTGCCACTCCCACGTCATCCCAACTCGCCAATTCAGTCAGTTAAAGGTCCGAAGGATCAACAGTAAGAACACTCACTCATTTTGCCACTGTGTGGAGAGTTATTTCACCTCAACGATCTCCCGCTGACCTACTTTTTCGAGGAGAATTATCAACCTGTGGCGGAGGGAATCCCTGACCCACATACAAGTAAGTAGGTTTCAGGTAAGAAAGGTTCTGTACCAGATCTGCAGATCTGTACCTGACTTAAGGGACTCTGTCAATCATTTTCAAGTACAAGTTGTAACTGCAGTTCCTTCCAAACAATCCTCTCAGCCTTCACCATTGGTCCGGTGTACTGCTGCATGTACAGTAATCTTTCTGCTCTTACTCTAACTACAACTACTGTTATCACATTCAAGAGGGGGTTGGGGATTGATGTGATACCTCACTACCAGCTGACGGAGATTCAGCTCTATAAATCTGCGCTGACGTTGTTTTTCTTCTGTGTTTGCCCAGTCGATACTCCACCAGATCTCGACTCTTCTCGCTGTCCCTTTACCAATGGCCCCGGTGCTCCAGTCAGACCAACAAAGTCGCCCCCAGCCTGCTACAGGGGGATGAACACATTTTCCTTCTTCAAAAAAGTACCTCACTTTTCCCTAATCCCAAATCATCACTCATATTATATCTCCTGTACTCAATTGCTCTCAGAAATCACCCCAATGTCTCCATAAGTCACAGACATTCAACACACCACACACAAGGACTTTACACCGTCATTAGTCAGTGATATTCATCATGATTAGGCTACTTACCAGCCTTAAGACAGTGATAAAAATCATTTTACCACTTTGCTACCAGGCGTGTCAGCCAGGGGCACAAAACTGTTGCACAAGTTGACTGTGTGTGTGTGTGTGTGTGTGTAGATTTGTCATCCAGAAATGTGAGGACAGGGCTGTGAACCTGTATTTTGTCAGGCTGACAGTGAATTAAACAGCAAGTCTGAGGCAAATCACAAAGTTTGTGTAGGCATGTGCGTGCGTGCTCTGTGAGTGTGACATCTGGTTAAACAATCGTCAGCAGGGATTAGAGTGTACTGCAGATGTGACAGGAGACATGGCTTTGCAGGACACATGGTACAATATAGAGAGCGTACACCCCCTGGTAAAAATGTACTGCTTTATTTTCTAAAAAAAAAGACTTAATATGTCATCAAAGGATGTAAAGCTACTGTTGTCTGGGACCCATCTTAAACAGCCTGTAAGGACCTGCTGGAGACAAGCACATCACTGTTTGGTTTCAAGGTTTAGGAAACATAGATCTGCTGTGCGATAATGAGGTGATTTATTTTGTGAGTGGCAAAAACCTTCGCCAGCATTCTCAGGATCACACTGTAAAAATCATGTAATGTAATTTTCTTCAGGGGTCATTTAAGTCGCTGTTCAACATTAAATACTCTGAAATGGTAGATAATGGCTTACAAGAGATATAGTGGGCAACCTTTCACATTTTCTACTTGCGTCTCAACAAGAGGAATACTTGCTATTTCTTGTACAAGCGGTGGATTCCACATTTCTGTCCTCATAACTTCATTCATGCTGAATAAAACCACCACCAGGGCCAATAGGTGAGCTTTTGCTGCAGGACAGCTGTAATCCTCCATCCATCCCCCCTCTATTTCCAAATAAGCCACAAGTGGATGTAGGAGTGGAGTAAAAAAAAAAAAGTGCAGAAACTTCGTCATCTCTCGTCTATCTTAAATATTCAGACGGTTCCTGACATAAACAAAGATTTCCAGTTCCCCTGGTTCGACTGAGACACGCATTTACGCACCTCTCTCACACATATATGCACGTAAACATATGTCGTCTAATGACCCATCTGTCATTTCTACACCCATACATTCATGCAAGCTATACTGTAGCCTCCTCACTCCATCTTTGTCTTCCTATCTTTGCTTTGTCTGATGTTTTTATTCTTTCACACCTCCCCCTCCTCTCTCTCTCTCTCTTCTTTCCTTTCTGTCCCCATCCTGCACCTTCTCTTTGTGCTCATCTCCAGTAACAGGTTGATCCATGGCTCTCCTCCTGACATCCGTTATTCCGGATCTTTCCAAGGAACGCTGACAAGCCGTGAGTGATGATGATCCTGTAGACAGGAAACCAGGAGACACAAACCTGTCTCATTCTGCAAGATGGATGGAGCGTAAGCCCAGAGGCACATCATACATTTGATGTGCCTTACATTTGAACACAGCTTTTAGTCAGGCATGTGCAAATTTAGATCTATATGTTTAGGTGAAAAAGCAATTACACTGTATGTCCTAAATAGTAATTTATTCCTCACATTTGACAAAGAATCACAAAATACAAACATGTCTTTTAAATGTAAAGTGTCTGAAAAAACTTGAGTATCATATCCCTGCATTTTCTGAAAAAAAGTGTTTCTTCCTTTGTCAAACTATCTGCAGAAATAATTACCTCTTTCTTCATTTTCAATATCCTGAGCTTATGTTCACCCTCAGTCTCTAGATCTTTTCTCATACCGTTTAAATCTCATACAGAACAAGTTCAATCGTCTTTATAGAAGTGATTACTCCCATTAAGATGCTATTCTTTGTCTCTGTTTTCCACATTTAGTAAGAACAAGTGTCAGGATGAGGAGAACATCAAATCGCTTGTTAAACCTGATTTTCTTTGTAGCCTGAGCTCAGCCGAGTGAGAGTGAGATGAAAAGGTCTGTTCAGGATCAAGAATTTGTGTTAGGAGTTTGTTTTTGATATATCACAGCGAGGGTAGTCACGGCAGGGCACCCGTGTTGCATCATGATCGCATTTGATCACAAAACCTAAAAAAAATGATCATTATGTTTATGATCATATTTTGTGGACACATGAGTTGTTCCAGTGGACAAATGCACGTCTGTTGGTTAGTTCTGTTTTTCAAATGTAGCGCACCTCAAAGGGCTTTCCATCTCCACCTTAATGTTCAGTGCCATACATCACTCTCCATTCACATTCACATTTATCAAAAGACACAGGTTGGGGCTGACCAAATCCCTCCTTCTTCAAAGAAGCCACCTCATTTATTAGCATGTTATTTTCAATCGAAAGGGTAGAGATTCATGGAAGGATTGACAACACACAGCTGATTTTTTACAGATGGTTTAAAGATAATTTCTTTCTCCATTCACTTTTGGAACTTTTGCCATAATGTCAACATTATGAGGATGCAAGTCCTAAAATACAGTTAACAAGGTTTTATTGTCTTTTTTGTTTGTGCTGACCCAAAGCATGTTTCTATCCACACGCTTTACAATGTTAGAGATCATTTTTCCTCTCATGACTCTTATAAGGTAATGTACTGCACATTCATTTCATAATGATTACACACTGTAACTCCAGTTTCATGAGCAGGATCTGAGCCCTTCAACAGACCCCAGTAGGTTGTGTTCAGCTCTCCTCTGTCAAAGTGCGCACTTGCAATGTGAATGTGCCTGTCTGGTGGAACCAAGAGTCTTGCCCCACTCCACATAAGGAATTGGAGCATGTTAGAGGGCAAAATCAAACTTAATCTTTCTTGAGTTTTAACCTTTTTTTCTGTTAAGTCTGTTAAAGCTTTCCCCAATATCTTGAAAATAAATCTAAGTTGAAACACTAATGAGACCAATTATGTTAAAGTATATGCTCTGCTGCTCGGTAGAGACTTGTCCTTATCTTGGGAACACGCAGGACCTCCATCATTTGTGTTTTTTACGACAGCCCTCCTAATTTGAGCCTCACACGTAACCTTATGGACCCACACAGTGTCACATATTTAATGTATGTGCTTGTGATGTTGTGTGCTGGAGGATATCTGGTGTGTGCATACATCCATGCATGTGTGCTCTGACTCTGGTGTGTGTGTGTGTGTGCATACTGTACATGGGCATGCATGTGTGTGTGTGTCACAGCAGAATGTAAACACATACTAAGACTTCCTGTCTGAAGACCAAACTGAGGGAAGATTTAGAGTGAGAGGGAGGGAAGTAGAAAGACAGAGTTATTGAAAGGAGAGAGAGAAAGAGACTCAAAATGATGCTAACAGGGAGAGAAAAAGAAGGAGAGAAGAAGAAGAAAGACACACTGAAAGGAGTGAGGCATACAACAATAGAGGGAAGCAGAAAGATCTGAGGATGGTTTACAACTCTAGAGAGAAAACAATTGACTGAGTAACGGCAGACAGGCTGACAAAGTGACAGAAATGACAAGGATGCCTCTTGATGCAGAGATCTAAAGAAGTGTGTTGATTACTACAGCCAACTGTCATGACTCAAGAATCTGAAAGGAGAGACACAACTGACACACTGACAAGAGAAATGAAATTCTCACTGAAACACTGAACAGCTTCCGACAGAAAAGCCACTGACGTGAGTGGATATTCAGGGAGTGTGCGCAGGTCACTGAAAGTTGTTGAGGCATCTTTACTTGGAGAAAAAAAAATCCAGCATCACCTGGTTGGGCACTGACCAAAGATCTTTGGATTAGGACGGACATGAAGACGCTCCTTGATTTGACTTGTCTGGATTTGGTCTACTGGTTTGACTAGTCTCTCCTTTTCCTCTCGAGGTAAGTTCTCATCAGCATTGGATAAACCATCTATACACAGTGTATTTGTTTCTTGAGGAGGAGAATCAAGGTGCTACAGTTATGTTACATCCAGGAAACCAGACTAATCAAAACTTAAAAGTACAATTGTAATGTCTAAAATCACTATCCAGTGTACTGCATGCAAAACCATCCTTTCATGAGTTTTTTTCCCCATAGATTGATAAGATTTGAGGCAAATGAAGAAGAGTGTTTAAAGGTGTTACGTTTGTGCTCCACCCCAGAGCATGTCTCTAATATGTTACACAATCAGAGTACATGAAAAGGCCCCTGTGAACTTTTGCTGCAACTATCACTAAAATTAGAGTTACAGCACCAACTAAATGGTCTGTTTGCCTTGAGGGGCTTTCTGCAAAGCTATAATTTGATGCAGGACAGCGTGAGATCTGTATTCCACTACCCCATCCTGTCTCTCTCCCTTTCTATATATTTGTCTCTTTCACACAATCTCATGCACACACACACACACACAAATGAGACTCCCACGCTGCTGGAATTTATTTGGACAGTGTTATTTGTGATCTGCCTCTGGGCCCTCTGCTCCCTCTCAGTATCACTTTACAGTCATTGCATCACCACCGGCTTTGATGTTGAAGTAGGAAGCGCAACAATAGGAGAGCAACAGTGATGCAGTAGATTAATATCGTGTTATCTGTGTGGACCCAGATCAGAGGATACACAACTTAGAATTCCGGTCCATCTATTTTCAATTAGTGCCTCTAACTACAGTCTAGGATAAGGTGGATAGGTGTTACTATGCCTGTATAAAAAGAAATGTTTACATCAAAAGTTTTTATATAGCAGTTTTTTTTTTTTTTTTACCAAATCTCAGAAGATCATTTGACCCGCAAATCTGATTTTGCGGGTCAAATGATTGACTTTACACCGTATAATATGATATATAAAATCTTCAATAGTTATGAAGGAATGGTTACCAACTGCTGTCTCAAATGTTTCTTTTATCTTTCTATGTGCTGCTGCAGAATTGAAGCCTTTGATACGCACAAGTCCACAGCCATACAGCTCTGTGAGGCTGTACTTAGACACAGTGGTGCTTTGATGCTAAACACAATTTAGTTTAGCGTGTTAGCATTACACTTCCTAATTAGCATTAACTTTAGCGGGGGCTGATTGGAATGTGAGTTTTGCTAGTATTTGGTCATATGCCATCATGTTACTCTTCACCCGATTATGACACTGGAGGAAACTTAACACCATCTGAAAATTTTCTTTCTGCCGACCTCCGGTGGTTTAACTTCTACCCTTGCTGCAGTGATGTACAGGTAAACACCGTGACATCACTGGTAGGCATGGTTACAGGTACAAAAGAGCACACTTTTGGTCCCACCCGACCACATCCAGCAGTGATGAAGGCTTGAGGCCCAACATTCATCTTCCCCAAGACTTCCCCAAGCTTTGCCAAGTCACGACTGAAAACCACTGGAATGCATTACTTGTGACTGTCATTTCTTTCTGAATACATAAAGTGAAGTGGTTTAATCCATAATTTCCCTAGAGCAATTCTCATAACGCTCGTTAGCTCTGTTAATGATGATGAACTAGCGCCAGTAAACTGAACAATATCAAGGGATGTTACTGTGAAAACATCCATTTATTTCTTTCAGTGGTCTTAATGTTCTGTGGCTGAACTGGTCTTGTTAATTCAGATGAATCACATTATTCATGCATCACCCTTAACAGAGCATGTTACTCTCATTAGCCTTTATCATCAACTGGATGATTATTTTGTTGTGAGAGATTAGTTGTGAGCCACAAGCATTCACAGCACAATATGTTGGGCTTCTGAAGCCTTTCCAGTCTGGGACTCACACGAGCAATTAAACTATTTGTCATGGAAGGGTACTGAGCACAGCAGCCTCCGGCCAATTTTGAGGGTTTGCACTCATTGGGACACTCCATGGAAAAATGTGACGTTTAACCTCATGTGACTTGACAGTTTCTCATAGTTGAAATGCCAGTGGATTCTCCATGAGTTTGACTCTAATCAACAAGCTGTCTGAATCCGCTTCATAGTCCTCAAGTCGTATTCTACTGTTGCCAACAGAATCTATCAGATCTATCTATCTATCTATCTATCTATCTGATATTCACATATACTGTATATGTCACAGTCAATGACTGCCCTCTGCTGTCTATGATATTCACACCTGCTAGATTCTAGTTCATATTTGCGTATTTTCCTGCTCACAGCTCACAGGAAACACCATATGGACAGGGTCACATAGTTAAGTCGAGTGTCTAATTTAAAAAAGTCTCATAACAGCAGGACTTTGTGCTCTGCCAGAAATTATCACTTGTGAAAATATGAAGTGTGAAAAATTCCCAGAAGATGACATGGTGCATTTTGTCACAGTGACATCTGTGACATTTTTTTATTCACCTTTGAAGTAATCTACATTTTTAACTGCATTTGTAGACAGCACTCATAGTGACTGTACAGACTATAGCATTTATTTTATCTTTATCCACTTATTTATTTTTGGATCATCAGTGCCTCCACTCCTGGTTTGTGGAATGTTTGATTTAACGGAGGCACACCTATTTTAAGAGAGTATCTGATCTGTTATTTAGCCAATAAATGCACCACGTGGGGCTTTTAAAGTCTCAGCACAGCACCCAATAAATGAATGTTAATGTATAGACTGCTTAATCAACTTAAATGACCCAAAACTTGAAACTGCATCTGGGAAAGAACTAATATCCTGTCCACACACATACACACAAATTTATCCTGTTTAGCCAAATACACTCTGTTTATCCCAAATATGAGAAGAATTCGCCATCTTTCAAAGAGGTAAATAAACACAAACAGGGCATACAAATCAGGATTATTTACGCAGGCACAAAATGGCGTGGTTCCGATCTGATCAGCTCTGAACTATTTAAATGAGGTGAAATCACCATGAATATTTTCCCTGCTATGACTGCCTCAAGAAAGTCACATCTTGGCCAGAAATTGGTACACAGGCTATTTCTGTGTTTTTACTAAAAAGATAAGATCCAGTAAGAGTCCAAATCTACATTTTTTAATTCTTAATAAAAACATCTTGAAATAGATCAACTCATAGCCCCTCATAAAACATTGCTATAGGCATAAATAAATACAGTGACACTATAAATAAATAGTCTAAATAAATTAGATATTGTTTTAAAGTGGTTTTGTCAGTTTGGCCATGCCAACGGCAACAACACTGAGGTCAGAGAAAGGGGAGCGGAGAGAGATGTTTATGAAAGGGGGCTGGAGGTGGTAATTTAGGAATCAGCTTCATTAACCAGATTAACATCACTAAGAGTAAAACAGACTTATGATTTTAAAAATATCAGGTTCAATTTTAGGCAGATTTTACAACAAAAAAGCCTCTAGCTGCATTGATGTGGTTACATCTATCAAAAAGCAAACCAACTAATTACTTAACAGGTTGAATGTCAACCCGGCTCTATACGTTTGCATAGGTCTTATATTATTCCCAGTCTTTTACTGTAACTGTAAATGTGTGTTCGCTGGAATAGCTTGCAGCCCCTGAACAGCTATAAATATAGAAATGAACAGATGGGCATTGTAGTAACCTAAAATATAAACTACATCTGTATTTTCCAGTTTGATCCCAGACTAGAGTTTAAAGTAAATGTCTTCTGTATCACAAATTGTCTGATTTTGTCTTACAGTTTCTGCACCAACTCCAGATCATCATCATCATCACCTACGTGCATCCTCATCACTATATCACCATCACTATTATGATGAGCCTGAACAGCAGCACTGAGTCCTGGCTTTTTATCAATACTTCATTTCCCATCCTGCCTGTGATGGCCAGTCCCAGTAACAGAAGTGGCATGGAAGCATATCTTCAAAAACTGGCTCATCTAGACGAGGGGCTCTACAATGACTTTCATGGCCTTTGGATTGCACTGATGGTCGCAAACTCTCTCATATTCCTGGTAGGTCATTTTTTTGGGAGCTCTTATTTTGTAAGAAGATATTCTTATACTTTTCTATGACTTTCAAAACTCATATTCTCTAAGCCACTCTGTGTAAACTCTCTTATTTGCTGCTCCTCTCCTCTCCCTCAGGTGGGCATGGTGCTCAACACAGTCGCACTTTATGTTTTCTGTGTCCGCACCAAGCAAAAGACCACCTCAGTGATCTACACCATCAACTTGGCGGTGACGGACCTCTTGGTGAATCTCTCTCTGCCGACGCGCATCCTGCTATACTACAGCGCGGGAGCCTGCCTCACCTGCTCCTACCTGCACATCTTCAGCTACTTTGTCAACATGTACTGCAGCATCTTGTTTCTGACCTGTATATGTGTCGACCGTTACCTTGCCATTGTACAGGTGGGTTTTGCTTGTGGTTTGGTAACAGAATTGGTCTCTGTGATGTTTTCTGGAGCCAGCACACTGGACATCTGCTCATCTTTCAAAACTTCAAAAGGACCTTAATTTCTTTTGTCCTTGTAGGTTGAAGCTTCTCGTCGGTGGAGGAACTCCAGTGTGGCCAAATGTGTGTGTGTCTCTGTCTGGCTGTTTGCCATCGTGGTCACCTACTCCTTCCTGTCCACTGCTTTCCAGCATCCCGGCTGCTGCCTCTCAAAGCTTCTCTTTCTCACCATCACTGAATTCTTTCTCCCCCTCATCATCATTGTGGTCTTCACGTTGAGGATAATGTGGGCACTGGCTGACCGCCGTCTGATGCAGCAGAGCAGGTATAATAATAATACATATACACGAGTAAGGAAGTACAGAATGTCATGCCATGGTCTTTTATTGGCTACTGAAACAATTATGAAACTTAAAAAATGACTATTTTAAATATGCAAGCATTTGTTACAAGAACATACCATGCAAGACTAACGAGGACGGAGGAAAAAATTACTTCCATTTGCAGCAGTGAAAGCAATGGGAGCATACAGTTGATGGGATGTCACAGTGGGGGTTTTGACTGTATTTCCTCAGGGAGAGGAGAAGGAGGGCTGTCCAGCTACTGACTACAGTGCTGATCATCTTCACTGTCTGCTTCACACCCTTCCATGTCAGACAGGTGAGTGAGAGGCAGGTGTGACACGTTGCTTTACAGTATCATCATTTTTTTGTAGCCCTTAAATCCTGGTGCCAAGATGATTAAAGAAATATAAAAGAAAGAAATATAATAATATATATACCTTTTTTTTACTCCAAAAATTCTTCAAATGACACAATCTTATATGAGAAAAAACACTATTTTGTTGAAGAGCTCATAAGTCATGTGCCAACATAATCTGTGACAAGCAGACGTTGCAGCAAAAAAGGGGGGAGCTGCTGTATTAGCAAGATCAGATGAAAACTAAATATGTGGTGCTACTTTAAAGCCTTTATGAAATTAAGATTTTTGATTGAATGTAAAAAACACTGTGTGAGATCTTGTGGCTGTGTTGTTTTTTTCCATCGTAGGTGGTGGTGTACTTCTACCCTGATATGCCTCACCATGTGATAGTCTACCACTTGACTGTCACTCTCAGCAGTCTGAATAGCTGTATGGATCCTGTTGTCTACTGTTTTGTCACAAATAATTTCCAGGTAAGACTTGAGCTCTTTTCTTGCTCTCTTCCTCACATTTCTTCACCCCATCCATACCAATGGCCTCCCTCTCTGCCATCTATCCATCCATCCTTCACTGAATAATTCACTGCCTTTCTCTCCCTCAGGCCACCATGAGACATATTTTCCGACGTGCGGAGCCCGAGCAGTCTAGCGGTGACATCATCAGCATGCAGCACAGCTCCAAGGCCTCAGGAGGGGCGGCCAACGCCATCGCTAATAATGTGATCATGATGACCAAGATTCCCACTTCGCTGCAGAGACAATCTGTGGAAGAAGCGCACACTGTAAACCCCATTACACACGGGCTAAACAGAACTGAAAGTCACTGAGGTGTCACAGTCGCCTGTGGAAACGTTGCTGATATTCCAGGACTCTGCACCACACTGACAAGCCATAACAGCATCGTGTATAATGGCACAGTGCTAATGTCTCAGGATCAACAGCCACCACCTAACAGCAACCTAAACCTCCTTCGCTCAATCAATTACAACATTGACAAGAGACAAATTGAGTCTGCAACCTAACATTATTATCATGCCATAAAATCTTCCCATAACTTTGGTCTTGTGACTTTTTAACTGTGAAATAATCTCCCTCACTGCTACACCAAACTGAAACAATGCAACAGAATACAAAGCACACCTTTTAAGTGAAAATGAGCAAGGGATATTTGCTGTATCCAAATACACTTCCCTGCGTCTAGTCATGTTGAAAAACTGAAAGCAAAATGAACCTGTGGTGAAGCTTATGACTACATTTTCCAACTTTTAGTATCATAACAGACATAGTCTAAACATTTGCAGCATTACCTAAAGCTTTTTCTTTCATTCTGTAAGTAATCCCTATATATATAATATTTGGAATGATAACCACTTTTGTGCAGCAGGGGGCACTATTCCACTCCCTTTCAAAAAAGATTTCATTAAGGAACCAAGGGAAATGTTGTCACTCAAATGGAAACTGCTTGGAGAACTAAAAGCAGCCACAGTGTCAGAGATCTAATAATATTGTTTTACTACAGCAAATTTTGATATCATATACTGATAAGTAAACACTTTTATTATTTGTGTTTCACCAACAACCTCTGTTTCCAGGAAGAAAAAAAAAGTGCACACTAAATGTATTTTGGACAAATTAAGGGGTGAATAAAAGGGTGTCCAAGCCACTCAAATGCTTTTTCTGTATGTATGAGTGAGTTTATGAATGAGCCCACTGATCAGTAACATGAGGTGAGGCGGTTGGTGACGTCACCAGCGTTCTCTGCTGACCACGCCCTGCTTTGTTACTGTGGAAACCAATGAGGTTGATAAGTGTAGTAAACCAGATGGTCACTCTGTTAGCTGGCAAAGGTTAGCCAGCATGCTAACACAAACCGAGAGTTTTGCTGTCATGTAATGGAAATTCACACATTCCGGAACTGCTTTTACTTTACCTTTAGCGGAGTAAAATCTCAGGTATGTCGCATCTTTCTGTCTTTATTTTAAGTGATTCTTTCTGCCTAAACTTGCTAACGTTAGCCAACCGGGCTCGCTAAGGTAACGTTAGCCACAAGTCAAACCTCAGTCGAAGTAAATGTAACATGACTGTGTCCAGTGTCAGGTGTACACCGTCCTTACACGCTGAAATAATTACAGATAACGCCTCGTTGTTAATTGTGTGAACTGTACAGCATTTCGGTAAATCAGCATTACAGTTAGCAAAGAAAAACAGCGCTAACAGGTTCAACAAGCCCCCCCCTCGGCACACACCCACTGTGGGAAACACATTTACAAACTACTCTGTAGACCCGTTACCACACACAGGAGCAGATTACTCATCACCAACAAAAATGCACAGCACTGTCTGTCATGTGTGGGAAGTGTTTGAAAACTCAGTTTATTTTGTTTAAACATATAAGTTGCCCAACTTATGGGATTCCTACCCTTTGTATAATTCAGAAAGATAGAAAGATAAAATGAAGATATAAATATATAATTCAGTAACATAGCTGTTACATGATGTGTATGTATCCCTGATAAAGTTTATGTGACTAGTTAAGCAGGTGGGATCTATTTGTTTAACCATTTTGCTACAGCCATTGTGCAAAAACATGGCAATAACAGTAGTTTTCTCAATGTGGCTTTTGTTCATGCCCCTGGTGGCTTTATAGCCTGCCAGTTTTGTTGCTCAATGATACAGATGATGTCACTGAGTTTAACAGAGGTAATAAGATACATGCAATACTATCTTTATTGTAATCCCAGATTGTTAAGGTGTGGCAAAATTGCTTGATCCCCTGTTCTTGTTTTCTGTCTGTTCCATCTATAAATGTCAGGACGGTACAGTATGCTCTTTTAAGCCAAGAGAATTTTTGTGTCTTATCATGTCAGCAAACTGCACGGACACATTTTTACACATGGAAGCCTTCAGCTATCTGGCCCTTGATCCTATACTAACTAACCTATGTCAACAACAAGGCAATGTTACCCATGTACTATTTTCTTTGGCTTTAGCTTACATTATAACTGATGTTTGTATTTCTACAGGTTGCTGTGTGACTAAGTGGGTCTTTATCAAGGAGTTTCCACATGCTTTGACTCTGACTTGCCCGGAAGACCTCTGCTGACCCACACTCTGATCTTACACAATCACAAATACTGCATGCACACAGCCTCCAACACACACTGACCAGCCACACAAAACACATTCACAGAACTGTTTTAACCCCTCTCACAGCTTACCACAAACACAGTTACTGGGACGCACAGCACACATATCACCACCCTTCTTGTCCCACCTCTTCTGCTCTTCCCTGCTCCTCCCCTCTGCATACCTCTGGAGCAGCACTTCTCTGCTTTTCCTGAATTCTGAAGTTGTGCAAGCCACAGTGAGGATCACCACCGCTCTCCCGTTGAGCCACAGATCTTGCCAACTGGTCACATCTCATCACGATGGCCGCAGGATAAAAATGTATGGAGTATATTTTTACCGCAACAATTCTTTTGGACACATTAATCTCATTGTATGATGAATCCAGACTCCTCCTTAATTATTTTCAATACCCATTTGAGCCCAGAAGGTGTTGACCAGCAGAGATGCTCACTGATTAATCTTTCTGGATATCGTCTACCTCTCTTACAAAGTGAGTGATCAAGAGGAAAACCATGGACATGACATGTTCTGTTAGTATATAATGACAATTACAGTTCTGCTTATATATAGAGGAAACTACCAATAAGTGGTATACACTGATCTATACCAACCATCCAGCAAAAGAGTTAGTTCCTCTAAAGTCAACTCAGACTGTAATGGGAGAAGAAGCAGAGGAGAGGGAGGCCTCTGGCCTTCCGGAGAAGAGGAGACTCGAGGAGGAAGAAGAAGAAGAGAGTGAGAGAGTGGTGGAGGACGAGGGCAGAGGCTTGCATATCCCCCTGCATCGCTGGGTAATGCATGGAGCAGTGATGTTTGGACGTGAGTTTTGCTATGCCATGGAAACAGCCTTGGTGACGCCAGTGCTGCTGCAGATAGGTAAGGAGACACAATACAGCCATATAAAGGCAGACACACTCTTGCTCTTCTTCAGCTTTAACAAATGTTCTGGTGATGTCACTTTGTCATAGATGTGTAAACACAAGCAATGAGCAATAGCAAATAGAAGCCCAGGAAAGCCCAGTATGCCACATTCTGCGTACCCTGTCAAGGTGAATTTATGACTAATGATTAACTTTAACAGAACCTGTATTACTACAACTTGTACATAGCAGATGGGTGAGCACACATACCTGTCTAATTATACATTGCTTGTCTTATTTACAGGTAGTAGTGTTATTAAACTCAATGCACCTCTTCCACTTTAAGTACACAGTGGCAGGGTAATAGTACCATACCATACAAAGCTGGTGATTACACTAGCTGTACTGTGTGGCACGTTCCAGTTACCCTGTCAGGTTTTTTATATGTATATATTTGTGGCAGTGTACCCGTGGTTAGTGACAGGAAATTGGTAGACTGTTTCCTCTAGGATTCAGCAATAATTTTATTTGTTAACTTTCTCTATATAAGAATAGTTTGGCTTGATTTGTATTGAAGCCCAGCTATCCAAAAAGAGTGCCCATCTGTCTGAACTCCAGCTGCAACATTTGGGAATTAGTCTGTTACTGCATTGGACAGAATGGATGTGTTGATTTCCCCGGCTGTACCACCATGTCATGCATGCACCTACATGCAGTCAAATGTCAGGTTTGCCACCATAGCAGAAATGGAACAAAAGCATTTTCCCCTGGCTAGGTATGACAAGAATGCCCAGCACAGCACATTTCAGTCTCTCTGTTTTTCTCCCTATTCACAATATTGTAAGAAAGAATTATGTTTAAAAAACTTTCAACCAAACCCCATTCAGGATGTTTTTGAAAGCATTTTCCGAGCATCCACTTTTGCTTTGTCACTCTACCAGGAACCTCTTAGAGTCAGTTACATGTGTAGTTTAATTTATAATTTGCAGTGTGTCTGTTTGTAAAATTAGTTATTAGTCCAAAGCCAGGCCTTGAGAGTAAAAAGATTGTACAGGATAATGTGGGTGATAGTTGATAACTGGATTGGTGGTCTGAAAGTGTTTGAGCAGAACCTGTCAAATTGTTTGGGACGACCCTTTTTGAAGTGGGTTCACTTAAAAGGATGAGAAACATTAACATGTCAAGCCTGGATGAATTATTACTAATTTGATTAATGCCACATTGCCACGCTTGTTGAATTTCCCAGAGGTTTTCAAACTTGACCAAGCTACGGTGTCTTTTGTCTGTGAGCACAGTGGACAGGGATACGTCCTGTCTAATGTTTATTGACTGCAAATGCACACATACAGTACATGCAATACAACATACAATGCCGTATGCTGTGCAACCTTGTTTGGTGAGATTTCTTACTAGGGGGACACTTTTAGGGCAGTTAAACGTTACACGTTGTTAAACATAAACATGGATCAGTTGGAGTGGAACATGTCAAAGCTTCACACAAATCATTACTACATACTCTCTTTTGTTTTAGAAGAAAGCTAGTAATGCAATAATAGTATTCCTCAATTTACTAAGAACATAATGTGAAACCCCTGAAGAACTTGAACCATTGAGGTGGACACAACAAAATATATTAATCAAATGTGACCACCAGTTTACCGATGGAAAAGACAGGACTCAAATCTGAACAAAATTGTGACCTCAGGTGTGACCTCAAGTATTGTAGCTTTGCAGCATTGAATTCAAGCAGGATGTATGTTTAGCTTTGTTCTCTTGCACACACAAACCTACTTAATGAGTGTGTCGTAGTTTAGCCTAAAGGTGCCCTGTGGACGTTCCTTAAAACAAATAAAAGTTATATTGACATACGGTGTTACTCATCAGAACTCATTTCGAGGTCTGCATTATTTGCATCAGTGTTTAACCATCTAACTTCTTCTTCCCTGCCTTTGCTGGAGCAGTGCTGCATATATTGGCACATTACTGCCACTTGTTGATCAGCTGAATAATGCGAAGCCATTGGAAGGAATGTGTATCACATCATTCGCCTGCACGTGCAGTTGCACGCGCAGCCTCTTCCGCATGCATGAGACAAACAAAACAGAGGTCCACTCATAAAAAAAAATGCTTCATAGTGCTACTAGAGGTCAAAAACTCCACAGGGTGCCTTCAAGTCTTGCAGTTGATCCATTGACAAAATAGAGAGTGCGTAGCAATGGGAAAGACAGACAGAGAGCAAGATATTTTTCCTACTGCGAGAAAGTCATCTGCTGTTTTGTTGACTTAAGGGAGAGGGAAAGCTGGAGCAGAGTAAGGCAGCGTGGGTAACATGTTGTTCCCGTGAGAACCAGCTAGCTCACCCAGCCAACTGCCTGGATTCAAATCCATCCGATTTTACGTTGAAACTAAATGTTCACTTCTTTATAAGGAGTGGAAAATCAGGATATTGTCATCTAGCAGAGACAGTTGATTTTTATTATAACTGACAGCTGACGCATTGTGTTTTCTCTCCCATACATCTTACTTTTTATATTTGAGCCAAATCCGTACATGGAAAATAGTCATACCACATTGGTATTGAAACGGCTATAAAGAGTGTTTCATGAATTCAGAGCATGCTGAAGCCTAGTACTGTCTTATGACAGGGTCAGCCAGAGGTAATTTCACCACTTTCCTGACTGGTTGCTGCATGTTTCTGTGATGTTGTAACAGGCCACCTCATTATTCGAAGTGTTCCTGCAACACTAAAAGCTGTTGGTAAAGGAAGCTGTTTAAGAGCACTAGTAGTTCTTCAACTATGCATCGGTATGCAAGAGCTGTAATGTGCTACACCTTCATAAACAATGGAACACAGGAAACGTTCAGCTTTTTGTGTGGAAGAAAAAAAAAAAGAAAAGTAAATTAAGCTGTGTGTATTAGCTAGATGCTGTAAAGTATGTTTTATACTCAATGCTGCCAGAACAAAAACACTAATAGCTAAGCCTTTAACCTTTTCTGCATGTAACATATTTGTCTTCTGTTTTACCATTTGCACTGGATGTTCTTTAGTGCTTTATATAATTCATCAGCAAAGAAAACCATTACTGTTTCATTAAGTGACCTCCAATGTCTTTTATTTCTTTAAACTGTCATTGTTAAATACTGTCAAGAAGTCAATATTGTGAAATCAATACAGCAAACAATTTTTCCACATACAGTATGTTGCTGCCATTGTGTGGCTTATTATTTAACAATATGGTCAAATTTGATAAAAGAGAGGTAATGTGAGTAAAGCATTTTTTTCATATAAAATCTTTCTTATAAATAGTCTCATAGTAAAGTCTCATAATATCATACGTTCATGCCTTGGCTCTAATCTGGTCAAATGTATTTGTTTATGCGTGTTTTCTAGGTCTTCCCGAACAATATTACAGTTTAACCTGGTTCCTGAGTCCTGTCCTCGGTCTCGTCTTCACACCTTTGATTGGCTCAGCCAGTGACCGATGTACTCTGCGATGGGGCCGGAGAAGACCGTTCATTCTGGCCCTGTGTGTTGGTGTTCTGCTGGGAGTAGCGTTGTTTTTAAATGGATCATTAATAGGTGAGTGGAAGGTTTTAAAGGAGATCACCACTTGCAAATTATAACAATTACCGTGTAACCCCATCTGTACATATTGTGGTGTTCTGTCAGGCCTTTCCATAGGTGATAGTCCCAGCAGCCAGCCAATTGGCATCGTCCTTACTGTAGTAGGTGTGGTGGTGCTGGACTTCAGTGCGGATGCTTCTGAGGGACCAATCAGAGCATACCTTCTTGATGTTGCTGACACTGAAGAGCAAGATATGGCCCTGAATATTCATGCCTTCTCTGCAGGTAAGACATCTGTAAGTAGTGCAGACATCTACATCATCAAAAAACACAAATGATTGCTAACATGTTTTAAAAATGTCTAACATATTCAGGCAGTATAGCTTTAGAAGGCGTGTCTTAGAGGTGGCATCTGTATGTGTGTCTCTCCAGGCCTCGGTGGAGCAGTGGGCTACATGCTGGGTGGTCTCGACTGGAAGGGCACAGCTCTAGGCCGAGCATTTAGATCACAGGAGCAGGTCCTCTTCTTGTTTGCAGGCATCATCTTCATTATCTCTGTCACATTGCACATGCTCAGTATCCCAGAGAAACCTTTCACTCCATCCAACCAGCTTAAAGTCACAGGAAGTGGGGACTCTACCAGCCAGTTGGCCTTCAGGCCTGTTGGCCACACATCACCTTTACTCGATGTGATTGCAGAGGAGGACGCTTCTGCCCCCCAGTCCAGGGAGGACAACGAATCAGATCCAGAGGAAGGGGAGATGGACTTCCTTGCTGTGGATCGAGTGCGGAGTAAAAGCGATTCAGTGTTAGCCATGCCAGAGGCTACAATCAAGCTGGATTCTGACCTCGACCCAGAAACGCAACTTTTCCTGCCAGAGGTGCATCACTTTCTATCAGAGACGCAGGGAGAGCTGGATGATGTTTTCAAGCCATCAGACGACAGTATTGGGTCCTCGTATCCTTCTGGTGGACCACCCGCCCTTACTGATGGGATGGTGCTCTTAAAACCTGCAAATCCAGGTCCAAGGAACGATCCTCCTTCTCTCCTTCAGATGAGTAGTGTCTCAGAAGGCTCGCAGTCAAAAACACAGGTGAAATCAGCTGCTCCGGTGGCAGATGTTATTTGTGTTGATTAAAATTACATTGCTGAAACAGAAACGAGTTAACAAGTTATTTGATATGAGATCATTTTCATATTCTGCAGTAGGTAGTATATGGAAAACTTCTGTATTGTAAGTTTGAGATATGGAGTCCAATGTCTAAAGTTTCCCTTTCTGCCTTTTAACATGTATGTCTGTGTTTCCCCCCTGTCCCAGCAGGTTAAGGCTTCAAATGGTGTCAATTCTGGCTTGTCCTCTTCTGACCACTCCACTACAGTGAAAGGACATGCCCCCAATAGGCTGGCAAACCGTCCCTCCAACACCTCTGTTTCATCACGGCCACACCCACACACCTTCTACAGACAAGTACAACTGCATTTGATAGTCACAAACATGTACTTGACACCATAGTTGACGATTTCACTAATGTGAAAATTATGATGTGGGTCTTTTTTTTTCCCTCTCCAGCCCTCCTTTACTTTCTCTTACTACGGACGAGTGGGATCACAGCGATATCGACTGCGACGGACAGCACCTTCCAGTCCTCGGCCAATCACCACCTCCCGCAGTCTGAATGATCTGAGTGACCTACAGCAGCGTGCAGACAGACGGGAATTTCAGCTGTCAATCAGCAGTCTGTCATCTGAGGGCTCCAGCAGCGAGGGAGGACCAGACAAGGGTACAACTGTCCGACTGCTCTGGTTATCCATGTTTAAGGTGAAGTAAATTGGAACTACACCTATTACCTATGACCTACTAATGCACTCCATCAAATTTACAACATTTTAAGGGATGCTCACCTGCAATTCTTGACTTCCTCTTTTTTCTGTCCTATTAGATGCCAAAGCAGCTGTGGAGACTGTGTGTGTGTCACCTCCTCACATGGTTCTCCATTATAGCAGAAGCTGTGTTTTACACCGATTTCATGGGCCAAGTCATCTACCATGGAGACCCCACGGTACACACATATTTACACACACATGCACACCCTCATGCTCTTGCGTGTTTTTATTGTTGAAAGACAGTTGTACTAACTGACATATTTTGGCATTTTCTGTATCAAAGAGACCACACAGAGGAACACAGATGAATAAACCTGACTCCAGGAAATTCAAATTTGTTTCTCACTTCAGATCTTTAGACAGACTGTCCACACTGTTATTTTCAAGGTATCCGATCAGATTTATGTGTATAGACATCACTGGTCTATCTGCATGGATTGTTGTGGTCAGTAACATTCGCTATGTAGTTACGCTATGGCTTTCCTATGTGGAAGAATAAGGATTGGAGTTCCGTCATCTCATCTTCCAAACAGTCGCACTGTGAATCGCGGCACAGAACGCCTCTGTTCTCCTCGTACCAATCAGCATGTAGTCGCAGCAAGCATTCTGCTCAGTTGCTCTGATGCACACCTGTCACTCAGGATTTGACGTTGTTGTTGTGTTTTGCATTGTGAGTGATGCAATAGACACTTTGAAATCCTATTTGAGCGGCCAGAACATACGTACTGAGAAGCATCTGTAAAAATCAGATTGAAATCATATTTACACCCACCTCCGAATTTGCCTCTGGTCCCATTTGCAAAAATTGCATTTCATGCTGTTTTTTCGCTGTCCAGACTTTCTAAAAGCAATGTACAAGCCAAAAGATAGATTTGGGCTGGCAGTTTGAACAAGGTTTGTCACATCAAGTATATGATAACACTGCTGAAAGTATTCCATTTTTTTCAGGCACCAGCCAATTCCACAGAGCTGCAAAACTATCACAAAGGAGTTCAGATGGGCTGCTGGGGACTGGTGGTCTACGCTGCTACTGCTGCTGTCTGCTCTGGTAAAACACAAACACTGTTTCCTTTAGAATTGAACTTTTTCTCTCCTTTTTCTAACCTGCTTCCCAACACTATCTCTAATAACTGATATCGCTCTGTCTCTCTCTTTCCATCTCTCCACTCAGCAATCCTTCAGAAGTACCTGGATAATTTTGATCTGAGCATTAAGGTTATCTACATTGTTGGAACTCTTGGATTCTCAATAGGTCAGTGGCCACAAGAGAATAACCGAGTGAAGTACAGTGGCTTTGGCACCTGTTGCACATTGTCTTAATGGGTATGCAGAATAAAGGGAATTGTAATGCATTTGAACAGCTTTCATCTCTCTTACCTTAGGAACCGCTGCCATGGCGATCCTCCCTAATGTTTATGTTGCCATGGTGATGATCAGTGGCATGGGCATCATCTCCATGAGTATCTCCTACTGTCCCTATGCATTATTGGGACAGTACCACGAAATCAAAGAGGTATGTACACAGACGACAGTATACCTGCACACTGCCCCCTCCTGCTGAGACACAATAAAACCTGAGCTACAAAAAAAAACCTCCTCATGTTATAGTTTTTGTGCTTTCTTTTGCTCTGGTAATTAAATAGAGGCTTTGCAATTAACCAAACTGAAATTTAAGCCAAGTCATTAAGTGTGTGCATTACACACACTACAGCCATTGAAGTTCATGTAATATTGTACTGTTTGTTCTGTATCTCAGGACTTGAGGCATTTTCTTGAGCAGCAGTTGCACACACACATATTGTGTACATTTGCCTTAAGCCTTCGTCCCAAAGCATTGAAAGAGAGTGTAAGCTTAGTCAATGTAATCGTTTTTGAACTTACACCTAAAGCCTAAAACACTATACTATGAAAACCTACACGCTGAAAGTTTATGGTAAATGCAATTTGAATTGACAGTTTCTCCTCTACTGTTTCTCTCCTCAGTACATTCACCACAGTCCAGCAAACACTAAAAGAGGTTTTGGGATTGACTGCGCTATCTTATCCTGCCAGGTGAGCTTTCATGCTTTTTTCCTCCTGTTTGACCAACTTTTCTTTCCTAAAAGCTCTAAACTTAACTTGTGGTTTCCATCAAAGTAAAATTTTGCTATTGAAATGAGCAGCACCCAAACGGGACAAAGTGATTATTTGTCTTTTTTTTAACTGATCCAGAGGCGCCATGCCTTAGGCTGTGGGCCAGAGTAACATAATGTACTGTTCCACATTTGTGTCATGTCCAGGTGTGCTCTGCTCTGGGGGTGTGAGTCTGTGGACTATTTTTATTATTATTATTATTATTATTATTATTATGTACTATTATGTTGTATCATTCTATTTTGTTTTATTTCCAGGTCTACATAAGCCAGATTTTGGTTGCATCGGCCCTTGGAGCTGTGGTGGAAGCAGTTGGCAGTGTGCGTGTCATTCCTGCAGTGGCCTCTGGGGGCTCCTTCCTTGGCTTCCTTACTGCCTGCTTCCTCGTCATATATCCTGATGTGGAGCCCAGCAGTTCAGAGCAGAACCAGGGCTTGGTGGGTTTACCTGGAGATTCAGACCCAAATGGAGAAAGGAGCAGTGAGCAGAGTTTGGCTCTGCTGAACCTCACAGATGGAGATAGTTTGAAGAAAACAGAGAATCACTCTGTTGCCTGAGCAGTAACATGCAAAGAACTGTTGTGGTTTATCCTCACTAAGAACATGTGGGAACAACACGTGGGGGTTACACCAAATGCTTCTGATTTGCAAATTTGATGCCTCGTGCCTTGTGCCAGAGGAAAGACAACAAAAAAGGGAAAACATGGCAGAAAGTTGTCGCCCCGTCTACTGAAATCTTGGTGGGATGGGTTTGGATATATTATCTTCTTTGAGGAGAAGAAACAATCTCAGTTTTTGGCTGCTCTGCTTGTCTTTTTGCTACCTCAACCCTAAAACAAATAAATGTTTGGATGGTAAGAATGAGAGAAGTAAGCCATTAAAACACAAAGAGCCACATGACAGTGATTCGGCCAGACTGCTGAAACAAATATAAGCCTTTATTGTGAAAACATAAATGGGAAGCACACAGAGCACTTTCTGTCTCACTTCTGAACAGTACCGTCACACTGATGCTGCAGAATGAAACAATGTGTGATATTTTACTTCACTGAAGCTGCTCCCTAACTGCTTAATAGACAATCATAATGCTGTTAAAGTGTTACTTTGTGTACCTCTGCATTACTTGTAGCCTGAATACTGATGTAAATACTTGTTCCAGTCTGTTAATGGAATACCTTTATTATATTGTTATTTTATAAATGCCAGGAAGTCTCCATACTATAGGTAAAGCCTTCTACATTTGTTGTGGACACAACAACAGTTTGTTTAAATTTATACACCTTTTTATTCTCATGTATGATGTTGAAACGTGTTACATAGGAAGCTAGTGTGCAGTTGGAGCTGATTTTTTTTTTTCCTTTTTCTTGCCTGTAAGAAAGACTGATTCTAAATGCCATATTCTTCTTTCATGCCGTGATACACAAGAAACATTTCATCACAATGTAGTTAAGAAATGTGACAATACCCATATTGTTGGCACTCCAGTAGAGCCTGCAGATTGATCTGTCATCCACATTGATTTTTATTCAAATTGCCAACCAGTGGCAATGTAAAGCCTGTCTCAATGAGGTTCTTCACTGATTACTGTGAATTTACACTGTAAATGGAAATGTATCATAGCCTCTCAAATCTGACCTCAGCTGCTTTTGGGTTTTGGTGTGATTTGTATTGCAGGGTTGTTTCAATTTACTTTTTTTCGCTTTCTACTGAATTAGTTTAAAAGTCTTTTTACATATGCATTCCAAATATAGTTGAAATGGGAAATTAGTTAATGACGAGCTTGTGTTCATCCTGGCACATATGTCATATTCAATCAAACAAACAAGCAAAAAGAAAAATGGATAGACGTACTCTGTCATTGGTAAAAACTTTGTTATGAAGCGACCCGTGTCCACATCAGTTAAGTGTGACACTCTGATCGTTTGACAGCCGTAAAACTCTGTCCTGCTGTTCAGAATTGACAAATGAGAAGATAAGTAGCTGCTATACTGCCAGGTTTCAGTTTATCTCAGAGCAACAGACATGAAAAGTAGCAGAGAGTCTGTGGAGGACTATTGAAAGCACTAAGCAGCATGCTAGATAATGTTAAGCATGGTCCCTACCACACTTTTAACATATTGGCAGCATCAACCATAGGGACAGAGTGCACAGTGTGATAAGCTACAGACTGATGTGCAATCTTAATTGAACTGCATAGTCCCCTTTTTGAAGGCTCTTCTCCAGTAGAATCTTATCACTCTTGAATATCAGCATTAGTGTAATTGTAGAGAGCAGCATTGAGGTCACAAATAAGATCTGGGAGATTTGGTGTCACATGGTCTGAAACTTCCATAAACCAAGGACCACTTCTATGCAAGGCCAGACTGATCTATGCAAACTTCAAATTCCCTTCACTGGGCTGTTATAACCAAATGAACCTTAAAGAAAAGCACAGGACCTTCTCGGCTTTCTCCCTTAAAGGATTGTTCGACTCAGAGGGAACAATGCCACAAGTGAAAGCATTGCACAGATTCTTTGTTTCACAGCAGTGTCTACTTTTATGACTTGACTGAGGGCTCTGGTTGTAGGTATTTGGGCAACGTCAACAGTATTTTGTTGGGACCTTGTATCCTGCTAGCTGTGCCATTACTTTGCCTGTCATGACAGAAAAGTGTCTTCTATGGTGTGATTGCTGTCACTGATGACTTAAGGCCTAAAGATTTACACAGCCTGATTTACAACCACTACAGGGGGAACTTCATCATTCTGTGGATTTTTACCTCGGATAGTAAAGGGAAAGTGGTGAGAGAATTGGTACAAAAAAGTATAATCATTAATTTCCTTGTAAAAAGAGATTTTGCCTGACATGGGGTGTGTGCCATTTTGTTCTTTGGCAATTGTTCTGGGATTGTTTTGTTTTTTTTACAGTAAAAAACCCTTTTGACAAGACGTTAGGGTACATCATTTTGTTAGTTTAAGGAGTTCACTTTTGCTAATATTATGCTTTTGCATTATGAGAAGCCTCTGTAAATCAAAATAGATCAGGAATATTCTCTTGTGGAATCTGTAGACACATTAAAGCTTTATTACTCATTATTTTTTTATCAGAGGATGAGAAAGAAACTGGCGGGTGAACCAAAGCTTCTTGTTTTCTCTACTGCTTCCATTCCTCTAACATTAATTTAGTTGGTGTAGATCGGTTCAGTGAGTACTTTAACTTCAGCAGGTCTACATGTTCCTGTTTACCAAGAAGCTTTTCTAAGTGGAAACACTCCTTTTTTAGTGCCAAACTACTGTACTGAATAACAATAAGAGTCCTGGAACAGGCTCTCGGCTTATTGAGGTTGTTTTAATTCTATTCAAATGTTAAGACTTTTAAGATGATACTCTGTGTTTTGGTTTGATAGTCAATCACTGGTGTGTTTTAAAATGATTTATGGTTCTTTTTGCTGCTGCACAGATTTTTGTACAATTAAAACAAGGTATTTTTGTACCAGTTATTTGAAAAAACAAATCCACCTTCACTTGTGTCTGTTTTTATTGACAATCCCTCATACTTTGGTTGTCTTCATTAGCTCTTTTCTTTCCATCCTTTTGGAATATTTGTGATGATTGTAAAAGTACAAATGGTAATGAAATAACCTCACAATTAAAGCAACAAGACACAAGGAGTTGATTTTAGAACAAAGTACTCATAACCTTCAAAATCATAATCATCAGACAGTCACCAAAATGTGCATATAAAGATACAAAATTGGGGATTTTCACAGTAGCAACTGCTGCAAGTCCCCAATGTACAATGTTATCAATTAGACCTTAAAAGCACCAAGTTCTCGATGTAATGATCCCTAATTTTCATAACATTCATGTTACAATTCAGCAAACTTGTTTCATCAGACTGTCAATTGATGTTACAATTGTATTTTATTCTTTATTATTTCTGAATAAATGTATCTTCATTTGCTAGAAAAGTGTACAAAAACAAAATAGGGAGCAAACTCTCCATGAAGGTGTCTGCCTGCCTCACTGCATGTCATGCTCAGTCAGATAACCACCACCACCCTCAGGCCAGAGTAAGTTATTACAACAGGAGCAACAGGTCACAGTCGATTTACTCAAGTGATTCCTTGAGCTGGACATCCAATCAGGAATAATAAGATTCATGTTTTTATCAGGTGACACCTTTTTATTAAGTTACCACAAGCAATAAGTGTCCAATATTTCCTGCAAAAGAAAAATATTTAAGGGCCTAATTATGGTGACACATGAGTAATATGTACTGTTTCAGAGTCCTTTATTATTCTCGAAATGATTTGAATCCACTTCCTGAAATCATCAATGCGCATGTTTGCACACAGAGAAACAGGAAGCGGACTGACAGATGGGCATCATGGGAACCGGCCCATCAGAGTGACAGGAGCGTGCAGCGCTGCAGGAGTGACTCCAGACCGGACCGCTGCCATGACACTGCAGGGGTAGTCTGTGAGGAGGCTGGTGACCTAGAAGAGGAGTCTAACTCTTGCTATCAGGTTGTATACTAACTTTTTAGCGGTGTTTTTGGTCTTATTTTAACATATTATCGTTGGTAAGTCTCGAGTTTGACTGGAAGCATCTTCTCACCTGTGCAGCTTGTGACTCTCATCACATGTCACAGCTGCAATAAAACAGCGTTTGAGTAATTCTTTAGCTTTAGTTTGTAAAACTTCGCTAAATGCTGAATTAATTCTTTGCTACACATTTTACACAGTCCATGTGTAGGCAGCCATGTGTGGGCGTATGACTGCTAAAGTTTGTTTTGTAACATTAAAACGCAAATACTAACAACTTTGGGGCGTAGCTGTGTTTTACCTCCATACATTAGACCCTAAACTAGTAAATTAGCTTATGTAGGCCCATATATACAATACTTTTCTTGTGTTGTTGTCAGCTACATAGACTTGTTGGAGGAAGTGAAGACATTCATGTAGTTTTTGCTAAATGACCAAAGAGTCATTCTTCGTGGAAACTGGAAAAGTACCCTGATTTGATGCAGTTTTCTGGATGGGAGCAGATCAAAGGAGTGACACGCTGAGCTGGAGACATCAGGCTGTGTCTGTATATATTTGTGTAAATGTCCGTCACTAATTTGTGCTGTAATATTATCAGGATATGTAACAGCATGTCACACATTGGGTTGAATAAGACTCTGTTGGTAGGTTCAGATGCAGAGTTTGCCCTGTTTTCTCAAGGATCATATGATTGTACTGAATATTATGATGATTCAGCCACATCCCCAGACCAGTAATGGAGGGACAGCAGCAGGTCATGTGGCTAACTCTTTGAATTCCATATTAGGTCAGTTATGCTGGACGTAATTGCTGCAATTATACTGCTTCATTTTAAACGAGTGTACAGCGCCACTCAGTTGCAATGGTTATTCCAATGATTAAACATTTTTAGTGAAATATAGGCATGGATAAAGATATTTAAGTCTACTGTATTAAGTTATAAGGGATTTTGTACACTTTTTTAGGAAAGGCTCACAATGTTTCTTGCAACTTGCTACAGATCTACATCTGCAGCTGTTTTAAGGTGGAACTGGTTTTAACATTCCAGATACAAGTGATTTTCCATTTGTTTGTGTGTGTGTGTGTGTGTGTGTGTGTGCGAGCGTGTGCGCGTCCATCCTCCTCTGCCTGCACACATGAGTCTAATTTTCCAAGAAAAGACTCGACCAAGATATGAGGAAAATGTGATTTTGAAATCACTTGTTCCTGGTTTTGGTGACTCGCCTGGAAAAAAGAGGGCGAGAGAGAGATCATACTGTAGAAGGAAAAAGGACAGCAAAGATAGCATGTAGAATAAAGGAGATATGCAGTGAAAAATACTAATTAGATGAAGAGATGATGAGCAGCATCCTGTTTACTGCCCCACATAACTAAATCAGCTCAACTAATTGAGTTGTTTTCATAAGTCGTCATATAGATTTCTAAGAATACTTCATGGGGGCCACTGGTACCACAAACTAAAATGAAAAGCTGATAATTTGCTGGCAACAAAGATTAACAGCACTAATCAATATCAGTGTGTTAGATGTATAAAAGTTGACATTGTACTCCAGTAAAAGCACATTCAAATGAGCTGTCCAGGCTGTGCGCTCTTATCTCTGAACATGGCTGTTTGGAAGAACACTGATCATTTTAAGCATGGACTTATAGAAGGAGAATGGACTGATTTTCTCTACAACATTGCTGTTGTAGATCATAGCAACAATACTGGATCGATTGATGCATTTATTGGGAAAGTGAATTGATTCAGTGATTTTTCTTATTTTATGTTATTTGCCATTTAAATTTGTCCTCTTTTCCTCATCTTACTGGCCATCACACACTATTTTGAAGATATCACAAGAAGGGACAGTTCTCCCCTCACAAAATGTTTTCATTATCTGCTCATTTCATGAACCACGTCTAGAGGCCCAACTTGGAAATTGCATTTCGTCAAGGTTTCTGTTGATTCATGAATTTCAATCAAAGTATTGTAATGAAACATTTACACTGTCCAAAACATGCCTATTGCTTCAGACAATTGCAGTTGTCCTCTCTGCATACTTGGGAGGCTATGTGAGACCTCCATGATATAGACTGCTGGCCATGCCTTTATTGAAGCTGCTTGTGCTAATATCCTCACATTTTCTGGGCAGTCAGGCAGCAGCTTTGGCTGTATTTTTGTTCTTCTTTAATGGAGATGAATACAGGAGTATTGAAAAATGAGTAAATTATAACTAAGGAAAACCAAACCCCTTCTTAGTGGTGTTTAGCCATAATGATAGTTTTGATTTTAACTGTTCAGGTTTTGAGGTATTAAACAAAGTGAACACGGGGCGACTTTAGCATCGGAGAGAAGTGTAAAAAGTGGTGGATTGCAGAAGTACAACCTGAAATATATAGTGTTGTGCTATTCATCGTGTATTCGCTAATGTAGTAAAATCAAGTTAAACTTAGATTCTGATTTGGTTGAAATCTTGTAGCTGTAGTAATTGAAAAGGATCTATTTCTTCTCCCTGCATCTTGGAATAATTCTGTGGTGGAAAAGAATGTCTGACTGGGTCTTCAGACGTTTTTGATGAGGACAGTGTCAGTGATAATGAACCGGAACAGCCACTCTTATCATGTGTTATTAGCTGATAGACGTTGTTCTTGATGATGGCTGTCACAGTTGTCTGCTTTAACACATGAGCCAAAACAAATATGTGCATCTGTATGTTTTCATGCAGATCTTTGTTTACTCCCGTCTCTGACCGACCTCGTTGTTTCTCCTCTGTTACTTTCAGTGGTTTTGATCCAGCAGGTCTAAGTTGACTTTTGGCCCTGTTCTGCTGGTCCAACTGGGTCTCAGGCTGGTGTCAGTGATGGCGGACCATCTGCCTCCTGTTCTTTTGGAGGCCTGTGTGGTGGTAGGAGCATCTAGTGACAAACTCAGGGAGGTCTCCCAGGTATTTGCCTTCAATCACATCCTAACACACACGTGTGACTGATGTGCTGTAAATGGAAAAATGGTTGTGGTAGTGACATCATCATACTGTGGATTGAATAACTTGTGTTTCTAGTTTTATTCCATTTATTCCATTATTTATTCCATTTGTTGGTGCTAGGGATCCTAGTGAAGACATGTTTTGGCTTTTATAGCATGAGGTTAGTTGTAGCTTTGCTAGTATTGCCATGATTGCCCAAAAGTTTGATTCTAGCCAGACATTTGCCACATTTCCTGTCTGTATCTCAACTGTCAGCATCTGATAAAGACAGAATGTCCTCTGTTAAATTGTTAAAAAAGAAAAAGCTAAATATCCTCTCCAGATTCCTACGTACCATGTGTCTTTGATATGTTGGACCCACCAAGAAAGGCATTAAATCACTCTGCGATGACACACACTGAGCACTGGCCCAGGCAACAAAAATAGTGTCTAAATAATGCTCTTATGCTAATTATGCTAGAAAGCCTTGGCACCCTTTTCAGGTGTTGATGAAAATAATATAATCAGATAATCAGATATCAAATGTGTTTTCCTTCTTTTCTTCCATTAAATGAACTACAGGTGCAATGTAGATTAATATGTAACATACAGAAAAGCTTTCCCCAATCCCTCCCCTCATATCTCCCGCACAGACTTTTAACAATAATGGAACTACAGAGCACCTCCTGTTGGAGCCTGAAGTGTTGCATGTGCTGGCGCCTCCCTTCATTAGCAGACCGCAAGCTGAGATAGAAACGGTGAGGTCGCATGGGAAGAGGCAGCGCTCCTTTCTCAGGAAGAAGAGGGAACAACCTCCTCTAGCTGCAGCAACTCCGAGCCAAGGTCTGGTACTCCTATCCACACGTGCCACACATCTGCTGCCTTAATCTGTTTTCAAAAACTTCTGTGGAACCACAAACATGTTGTTTTCTTCATTGGAAAAATGATTTGTATCCGGACTCATTTCTTCATCATACTTATCATGCAAGCATTAGTGATTCTGTTCTATATTATTTAACCCCTTGTATTTTTGCAGATGGAAGAGGAGGAAGTGAAGGTGGCAGTGTTCCTAAAGACATCGACCTCATGGCTTTACCTCAACTTTGCTTCCCAGGTATCTGATTATCTCACACACACACACACACACACACACACACACACACACACACACACACACACACACACACACACACACACACACACAGCAGGTATGTACACTATGTGCACATGGTGCTGGACAATATACATGCCACATTCATGTTAAATGTTAAAGAAAATATTTTCAGCGTGGTAGTATCTTAAAATTGACATCTTGAAAGTGTAGTATATCATGCTTATGTGTTAACATATTTCTTTTTTTTTTTTTGTATTTTTACCAGGTGGGCTCCAAGTAACCAATAAACAGAAAGATGAACAATTTCACTTCCTGGTTTTCACTGATGTCTTTGGCAACAAGACCCATGGAGTAGTAATGCAGTGTTACCGTCCGATACTGGTGCATAATACTATATATAATACTTCACACACATCAGTTAACGTAAAGCCCAACTGTGTCTGCTACAACCAGACCAGAACCTGACCTAATGCAGACAAATAATTTTTTTAGATACAGTTGCCATGTATCAATAAATAGCATGTCCGTGCTGAAAAAACACAAAAAAAACTTCACTGTTTACCTTCTTTCCTGTGTTTTTGCAGGAAGGGACATCTTTCTTCCAGAACGGAGCTGGGTCCTCTAAGTTTTCCAAACTTTTCTCTGCCTACAGTGTCTGTGTCATATCCAAGTATCCTTACTTCACTGCACTCAAAGACTGTCTGTCATGGTGAGAAACAAACTGCTTGTTTAATTAAGCTGAATTTGCTTCACCTTTTGAAAACATCACAGCGTAGATTTGTTTATGTTCAGTTTAGCCATATGTTTCCTATTATGAACGCTAATATGTACTTGTCAACGGGCATAGGTGTAAATACTCGAATAATCTGCAATGTTGCCGGAAAAAAATCTTTCGCCTGATAACTCAAAACAATTGTTATCACAATTCTTACAGCCGTTGTTCCACTTGTTTATTGTTTGTGCTAATTAATGTGTTAAGAGAAAATTCTTCTTGTGTCGTCTTTGTATCTCTGTCTTCTGTTTCTTTGTTAGTCTTTTAATCCAGCTGAGAACGTGTCGTTTATCAGACATGGAGGAGAGAGTGAGGGAGTTTGCAGCCAGATTGGCACTGGTGCCTATCCCCCCTCCTGGACAGCTACACTTGGTGTGTGTATGTGTGTGTGTACACTGATATGAGGATCCATTCACTCTGTGGTTACTTGTCCTAAAAATGTTTCCATTCATAATATGTTAAACCAGGAGTTATCAGGTTCATATTGCTGATGTAACAGTACTATACAGTGTGTACATATAATCATTTTCACTATATTGTTTGACTGTGATGCAGCCAGACAGAAGATACAGCACAAACTATAAGGCTGTGTTTACCTTGCAGATGTTTACCATTCGTCCTCTGACCATCGTTTTACCATCCAGAGAAGACAAAGACCTCCCAGCTGTAGATTTAGACCTCCATCTGCCTTTCTTTTGCTTCAGGCCACAGCAACTACTGCAGGTATTACACGGGTTATGTTCATGTTAGCGAAACAGGGAGAGGCTCATTAACTCTCATGTCTGTCTGTCTGTTTTTCTGTCCTGTTCTCTGTAGGTGCTATCTTGTCTCCTGCAGGAACAACGAGTGGTGTTATTTTCTGCTGATTGGGCCAGACTCACGCTGGTGGCAGAGAGCCTGTTGCTGTTTCTGCAGGTCAGTTGAAAACCTATATCTGCATATTGCAGAAATGCAGATATAGATTTCGTGACTTTTGTCAAATCAAATTTTGTTTTTTTTTCTGTAATGGACAGGGCTGTAGTTGGGAGTGTTCAAATTAAACCTTACTGTCAATATTCAGGAAAACAAAAGCCCTGTTTTTGTAGATGTGTGTCTTTGGATGATGAAAATAAATACTAATTGTGAAAAAAGTTTCATCACACTACAGCAAAAATTGTAATGATGTTCTAAAGAAATAATGAGCCATTACATTCAGTTTGAGATAGTGGTTTACTATTTGGTTTCTCAACATGTAATTTTTCTCAAAATTTACTAATTCATTTTGAACATGACAAAGGCATCTTTACACAGCCTAAAAACCATCAGGCATAGAAAACTTCATTTATCCAAAAAGTCCATCCATAATCCCCCTTCAAGCCATCCACTGATTTAATCTATTGATCCATTAATTTGTCCTTCCATGCCTCACTAATCTTTCCTCCAGCCTCTGTCATGGCAGCAGCCATATGTTCCTGTCCTGGCCAGAGGCATGCTGGACTTTCTTATGGCTCCCACTGCCTTCCTCATGGGCTGCCATCTCAGCCATTTTGAAGAGGTTGCTGCTGTGAGTACACAACCAAGTACAATATGTAGCAGGTTTAGATACAGTTTCTTTTTGGGTTGTTGTTGGGATCTTTTATTCTTGATCTTCCTCCACACAGGAAACAGATGATTTGATCCTAACCAACATTGATAATGGAAGTATCTGTACTTCTTGTTCTGAGACTGTTGGCCTACCAGAGATTCCCCTGGCTGCTGCAGACCGCTTCACACAGAGGTACTCACTGTCAAGCCAAGAGCACAGCGACTGCTAATTTGTACAAGTACTGTAAAGAAAGATCCAGATCCAGTAACTCTTTCTAAAGCTAGTGTTTTTGCAGGTGTCTGTCCCTGCAGATACATTTTGACCTGTATCAGTGCCACAGTGCAAGCTGCACCGACATCGGTGAGCAGCGGGCACAAAGAAGGGAGTGGCAACACAACATCAACCATGAAATTCAGAGGATCGCACTCGAACTGATTGTCAACATATTCAGGTTCTGTGTGTGTTCTTTGTATGCTGAAATCTGATGAGATGATTCTACTAAAGAATGTGTTTTGTTAATATGTATTGTACATGCGTGTGCATCACAGGGATGTTAGCAGTCATCTGAACTATGAACACAGAGTATTTAACAGTGAAGAGTTCCTGAAAACCAGAGAGCCAACTGAGCAGACTTTTTACAAGAAGGTAAACACTAACGTGGTAAAACAAGTCAGCTAATTTGTCACCTCTTCAAGTTGAAATTATAGAAAAAGATCACATCTGTCAGCAGACAAGGGCTGCTGGTCTGGGTGCTCATCTTAAAATGCACATGGGTGTGTTGCAGGTGTTGGAGACACACATATTCCATTTCTTCCTCAAGGATCGTCTCAACAGGAAAATGGACAACTTCGCTCGAATGGAACTCAGCACTCGTTCTGAGATGCGGAAGTAAGTCATTAAGCCAAGCTTTTAATCTTAGACACACCTCGTGGTGTAACTCAAAGAGCACCACAACCTAGACCATTAAAAAGATTTTTAAGTTTGCAGCTAAAGAAAATAACCACGATAATCTCCACCTGTAACTAAATGGTATCTGTATGTATTTTCTGACATACTTTCTTCATCATGTCTTGCCAAGGATGAAGGCTATAATTGAAGTCCCACGCAGACCCACCATGCAGGAGATTCAAGCCCGCAGAAAGAGCTCTATTACAGAGACCAGGCTGAGTAAGAGACTGGGGATGAGCCTCCCGAACTTAGGAGATGACCAAACTATCAGCTTCCAAAGGAACACGTTGCTGACCAGCGTCATCATGTCTGACACCGGTGAGCCTGGAAAGGAGTTTAGGCACTAACTGACAAAGTAGCTGGAAAAGGATTAACTTTATCTCTCTTTCTGTTACCATTTTGCCTCCTCATCACATTGTCTTCCTCTATATGCTCCCCATGTCTTTGTCTACTAGGGCTGAGAACTCCTCCTAAGCCCGTGAAGGTGTTTAAGCTCCCAGACTTCCCCGCTGCTTTGTCCTCCCACTCTGTACAAAGTTATTACAGTGAGCTGATCCAGCAGCTTAGCAAGGCCATCTTCTCTGCCCAAAACGAGAACCCTGCCCTGCTGGCCAGGTAATCTGCTATTATTATTCCTCTTCTCGTGCTTCGGGGAACAATCCTGTTCATTTGAATTTGTATAATCACGTTTTTACCACTTTCCGCCATTGATCTGTCCTCATGTCTAATGCTTGTGTTGCCTCCAAAGATTTGAGGCTTGACTACAATAATATTCCCCTTACAGATTCTATTACTTGCGTGGTTTCATCAACACATTGTGTTTGCGGCGGCTGGACGCTCTGGGTGATTTCCAGAACCTCTACAAGACTGACACCGCCATCTTCCCCACACAGCTGGTCACATGGCTCCTGGACTCGCTGCACCGAGACGAGAGACAGCAAGCAGAGAGACGACCTGAACTTAAGAGACTCATCCTCAAGGTCTTTTACACGATCATTATTCCAATTTTGTAGAAGTAGTGGTTGGAGGCCACACTCAGTTTTGATGTTTGGTGATGAGAAATGTGATTTTTGTCTTTTTTGCCATCTGTCAGGTGAAGACAGAGAATGAGAAGCCGTTGGTGGAGCCTGACGACCATGTCAAGAAGTTTGAGCTTCCCCGAAAGCACCTGGATCAGGAAGAGTTTGTGCGTTGCGTCCAGGAGTGCGGGATTGTTAAGGATGTAGCAACCATACACCGTTTATTTGATGCTCTCACTGACAGTAAGTGAGGACTGGAAGGCTGATATGTGTAGTTTACAGGCTACTTTTGATTTTTGATATCTATTGGAATTGTATAGAATGTTATGATTGATTGCAGTATCAAATCTCAGACTTACAAATGCTCTGTTGTTGATTAGATGTGCTCTGAACTGACACAGTGGACACAGAAGTGAAGTATATTATTTTCTCTATCAGCATTACATGAAATAACTTTGAACTGATGTCATCATTTGTTGCTGACATGGTGGAATCAAGCCTCTGTCAGATGATCAGTTACACTCCTTTAATGCTCAAGAAGCATAAAGTACAATCTGTACAGCACGCTCTTTCACTCACAGACCAATTGTAAAATAAACCCTGCCGCTCATAAATGCAAAACCAAGTGAAGTGAAGGGAGCAGATTTGCTGTATAGAACAATGCAGTGTATTACATTTTTTACCTATTGAACAAAGACTCTGACGTCTCAGATACTTACTGTTTTGTTGGAATCAGTGTTGAGGAAATGAATAATTTCTTTAGATAAATAAAAACACCTGCTCACTATGATTTGAAACAAGGTCAACTCAAATTTGCCTCCAAGTGCTTTAACACTTCTAACATCGCCTATTCTTAAAACACAGATGTTTGACCTTTGGAGATGTTTTAGAATGGTTTTCTTTCTGGACAGGTAATTGATTAATGAGTCAATTAAAGCTTCACTAATCGATATTAACGATGGATCAAATGACAAATGAAATTTGTAATGTGAGGAGTTCTTCAGCCTATTTTTTTACAACCCACAGCTTTACTGTTTTGGTTCACTCTCATCTCTCTCATCAGCAACATTTTGACACACACCAGGCAGCTGTCTCTGTGAAAGCTCTAAAAAGCTGCCACACTACTATCTGGTAAACACAGTAGAGCATTTAGAAAACCACTTAATGGAGACCAAAAATAGAGCTGAGAGGAGAATGAATATTGGACTTGCATTCATCAGGGGGCCAGAAACACAACTTCAAATGATTTCTTGGTGGCTCTCTATCTACTGGACATGGAAATAAGAAAAACTGACTGATAACACTGATAACTTGATTCTGTCTTGGAACAAAACAAAAATTATCAACTTTCTGATGTGTAGATCTTATCTATTGTTTTCAGTCAGCCACACTATGACATATAAGGCCCTTTATTGATCTGAGGCTAATTAAATATTACAGATTCATACTTAGTCTAGTCGGTCAAACGAAAATGGACTTGCTGTTAAGTCTCAGTTTAGAAGAACAGAAAACAAAGAGGTGATGTCATGTGACAAGGCTCATGAAATTGATTCAGACTGAATATTGTGAGCTCGTGGTGCTTACTGGGCTACTTTCCAACATGGTTTTCTCCATCTTTGTTTTGCTTTTTATCAGACACGAAAGGCAATCATGCATGGCTAGATGGAAGGAAAATACAGAACTGTAACAGGACTGAACAACAAATAGATTAACTTGTTTTTGCCGTGTCAGGCGGTCACTTATTAACAAGAGAAGAACAACGCAGCCTATTGTCAGATATCCGAGGATGAATGTGGAACCAACTTAATCTATTTGCGCCAGCAAGTTTATGTAAATGATTTCAGCTTATATTTGCATGTGTTTTTTACTAATTCAGTGTGTCGTTGTGTCTTTGTCTTGCATATGTTTGTCTGTCTCTGTCCCAGGCCAGCCAAAGCAGGTGGACCCCGACCTCTTCAGAGTCTTCTACACCTTCTGGAAAGAGACTGAGGCCGAGGCACAAGATGTCAACTTTCCCTCTGAGGTCATAGACCATCTTGACAATAGCGAGTGTGTCTACAAGTTGTCATCGTGTGTCAAGACCTCCCATGGTGTTGGTAAAATTGCCATGACGCAGAAACGTCTGTTCTTGCTTGCAGAGGGACGACTGGGCTTCTTGGAAATCGCAAAGTTCAGAGATATACAGGTCAAGTGTCTTTAATCCCTTTCATCATAATTGATAACCCTGTACTTATTTCAAATAAATAATGATAAATAACTCCCCCATCTCTGTGCAGGAGGTGAAGATTGCCGCAGCTCCCTTTCTGCTTGGTCGTATTCCGTCTCTTCGTATCCAGACCTCTGGCAGGCCTGAGGTGTTTGAGGCCAACTTGAAGACAGAGACTGAACTCTGGAACCTTGTGGTGAAAGAGATGTGGGCCGGACGCAAGATGGCAGATCAACACAAGGTACTACAAAGTCTGAGAAGAGATTCAGAAATATTTTGACTTTTGCCCTCAGTCCAACAATAAAGTATGCAATGATTTCAACATAGGTAATAATGAAATATTGAGCATCATAAACTGAGCAATCATAAACTATATATTGAGTGGGAGAGTGATGTGTATGTATGGGGTTGACAGTGCTATAACTTAACATGACGACTATGACAATGGTTTAGTTACTATTTTGACAACATATGTATGTTTTGTGTGATTTTGCTTACCCCATTGTGTTAATGATAGTGTACCATACTGATGTAACTGTTTGTCTGTTTAGGACCCTCAGTACATGACTCAGGCTCTGACCAATGTCCTGTTAATGGATGCTGTCATCGGCTGCCTGCAGAACCAGAGGTCCATCATTGCTGCCTCAAAGCTGGCTTACTTTGACAAGATCAAACATGAAGGTCTGGACTCACTCCTATGCTACTGTTTCTTCTTTCTTTTCACACAAATAAATGGTACCATTTTCCCAATTCTAAGTCACCATTATCCTTTCATTCATTGTTTTTTTTTGTCTGACCAGTGCCCATGATGGTGACTAAAACTACCTCAGAGACTCTAAAACACAAAATCAACCCATCACTGAACCTGGCTGAACCTCAGACTGTGCATGTGCTGCTATACACACCAGGTACTATGTGGAGCAACTCAGTTTGTGTATGTGATTATTTGATCATTTGTACATGCTCCAGTTAGTCAGTCTTGTCTTCTTATTTATATTAAATGTCTTCTACAGTTGAAGACCATCAGAGATGTTTCTGTGTAGTGAAAATAATGTAATCAGTCTTCAGACACTGAGACTCTGTCTTAGCAGAGAGATTATCATGTGCCTCACATTTTCTGTAAGTTTTGTTCTCTCTTTTAAATCTACTGTATCGTTATAATTGTATACAAAGTTGGCAAAGTGCCAAATGGTGCTAATGAGTCATAGTAAGGGCAAAAAGGACCAAAACATATATCAGCATGAGGACCTCATATTTAACCCTTTCATGCATGAGTTATGATGACCTCAGTCAGGATGTGTTTTTATTCATCTTTAGGCTGAAAAACAAGATTTGAACTTTTTTTTTTTTTTTTAACCCAAATTTTATAAAGATATATTTACATGTCCGGTAGTTGAAATAAGAATCAGAATCAGAATCAGGTTTATTGTCATTATACGGCAAAGTATAATGAAATTCTGTGTGACCTCTCCCATATGAAATTTACAAACAAGACAATAAATAAAGATATAAAAATAAAAATAGGCAAAAGGAAAAATATATATACAATATTCAAGAATATAAACAATTATCAAGAATAACAGTTACGGTATAAACACTATGTACAGAACAGTGCAATGCAGCATGAAACATGAAACATGAAAAAAGGGAGTAACAGTGCAATGCAGCATGAAAAAGTGAGTAACAGTGTATATACAAGATAGTGCAGCTAGCCTCTGCTTAGAGGCTACTGAGATCGTCCTGGTTAGGAATTTGTAGAAACAGGGGGAGGGGTGTGATGGAGGCCACAGCTCTGGGGTAGAAGCTGTTCCTCAGCCTGTTCGTGGTGGATTTCAAAGTTCTGAACCGCTTCCCAGACGGAAGCGGTTCAAACGGGGAGTTTCCAGGGTGTGTGGTGTCCAGTGTGATGCTCCTGGCCTTCTTCCTCAGTTTGCTGGCATAGAGTGTGTAGAGGTGAGGGAGCTCCAGCCCGATGATCCTCTGAGCTGCCTTCACCACTCTATGCAGAGCCGCCCTCTCCGCCGCCGTGCAGCTCACAAACCACACGGTGATGCAGTTTGTGAGGATGTTCTCGATGGTGCTGCGGTAGAAGTTGAGCATCAGGTCCTTGGGGAGTTTGGCCTTTCTCAGCTTTCTGAGGAAGAAGAGTCTTTGCTGAGCCTTCTTCACCAGATTAGAGGTGTTGGTAGACCAAGACATCTGAGTGGAGACACTGACTCCAAGAAACCTGAGACTCTCCACACTTTCCACAGCTTGTCCATGGATGTTGAGGGGGGGGTGGTCTCTTCCCTTAGATCTCCTGAAGTCAATCATCATCTCTTTTGTCTTGGGGGTGTTCAGGACCAGGTTGCTGTCCACACACCACTCAGCCAATTGCTCCACTTCTTGCCGGTATGCAGACTCGTTGTTGTTGTTGTCTGTGATGAGGCCAACAACTGTGGTGTCGTCTATATATACATGTGATTAATGATAATTTCCTCCCAATATAAAATCAATACTTGGAAAATTTAGCAATTGCATGACTCCTTAGATGTTACCATATTTTTCGTACCTGCAGGGGTCTCTTTTTATAGAAGGTTTGAACAGAAAGAAACGAGCATCTTGCTGTTTCTGGCTGTCTGTCGGCCATCTTGGTTTCACTCTTTTTTTTTTTTTTTTTCACTTGCAATGGCTTCCCACTGGCTAGCAGTCAGTGTATGAGATGATGCAGTAGCATCCACTGTAGTGGCTGATGTGCAACTATGCCATCAAAACTCAAAAAGAAAACAGCTTTTGAATAGCTGTACGCTGTAGTGACCTCTATGCATGAAAGGGTTAAATGCATCTTCAAATGTGTGTGCATGTGTTTATTTTGCATATGTTTGCATGGCAACAGATGATCCAGTGAAACCTATCCCCATTACCTCATTAGTTTTGTTGTGCTTCGTATTAGCAGTATAATAGCTGTATTGTTAGTCTCTAATTTGTTTACACTGAGACTGAAAATAAAATCATCTGTAAGCTGCTTATCTGGTTTGAACAGATCACTAAATTCAATGATTTCAATTCAGCAGATAAACAAGATTTTAAAGAAGCAAAGAAGAAGCAAAATAATAAAATAAAGTAAATAAGGTAAAACACCAAAATAGTGGCAGAAGTATGCAGTGATGTATTGATTTATTGATGTCTATCAAAGTTCCTGCCAATAACTAAGGTATTTTATAATCTGTTTATCGAAATGGTGAAAAAATATGAAATGCAAATTATTCAAGTGTGTACTAACAAATATTGAGCCTTTCTGTGTATTTGTTGTCATTGCCACTAAAGACATTTATCATGAATATTGTGGTCCAACTAAAAGTAAACAGTGGCGGGTGGAGGTTCTCATTTTCATGGTGCTGGTGTCTCTACACATTAAACCACCCTGCTGAGAAAAAGAACAGTCGGCTCCCGCAATTCACTGGTCCACTCCTCTCTCAATATTTGTCTCTTTCTCACTTTTTCCAGGTCAGTTGACTTGCAATGACTCAGACAGTGAGATGAACCCAAAACTGTGGGTGGCTCTCAGTGGGGGCAAAGTGGTTGTGTTTGATGCAGCTAGCTGGTCCATGTTGCAGGACTGCATCCAGGTCGGACAGTCACAGCTGGTGAGAGCAGACATGCTGTACTCTAATGCTATAAGTAACATTTATATAGATGATGAACTGTTTAAAGGTCTTGGGGAAAACTACAAAGCATTTTGTGGCTCTAGAGGGGGCTGCACAAAGTCACTTGAGGCAGCATTGGTCAGAAGTGAGCTGACAAGACCTCTGTAGCGCCAGGCTAGCAGTTAACTTAAAAAACTTCCAATATTCTTCACATTGATGAAACTATTTGCATATCTTTGTAGTGTAAGTACACATACTGTAAATGTATACTATGCATTTACTGACATACAACATGAACATTATACAGTTAATGCATTAAATGTTTTTGAGTCAGTCAGCCTACCATTTTCTAAAGGAATTGAAACTGAGTCACATCATCTTCTGTGTAGAACTGCATGCTGGGATTGATCCAGGAGCAGGTGTGGATTGGGTCTCAGGACTCGGTGATCTACATCATTGACACTCACAGCATGACCTGCAACAAACAACTGACCGAACACAGGCACGAGGTGACTGGACTCACAGTGGACACCAGAGATCAACACAACAGGTAGATGCATGTTCATCTCTGGTCCAGTTGTCAGTTTCATGAGGTTAAACATTAAAAGCTTGTAAAGTTGAGTCTAAATGAATGATTGGACGTGTTGCAGCATACTGTAAGCTTGTGTCTTTCTTCACTCTTTTCAAACCATCTTTCCCAGTCAGCAGACATACTCCTGCAGCTGTGATGGGATGATTCTGCAGTGGGACTCAGCCAGTCTCAAAGTAAAGAGACAGTTCCACCTCAGCTGTGACCGTCTCTCCTCCATACAGATCCATGATGGTACACTGTGGTGCTGTAAGTGCACACATTTCCAGCAGTTTTTGCTATTTTCTGTCACACACTAACACTTAGCAGCATTGATTGCTCTCTACTAACAGCTTTTTTAATGCTCATCGGCGTAATGTAACAGATCTGTCGATTTTCCTCTTTAAACATACCTGAACTCAACCAATAGCATTTAATCACTGACTAATTTTTTCACTTCTTCTAAATGCACCTTACGAGCTAAGAAGGCCCTGATAATGATGCTTTGAACAGAGTTGCCTGTGTGTGTGTGTGTGTGTGCAGGTTGTGGTGACAGTATTGTGGAACTCAAAAAAAGTGGGACACCTCAAAGAAGGATGGTACTTCCTGACGACCTACGGAGCGCGCCCAGTAGCTTCAGCAGCTTTGTCGTCATCCCAGAGGTGACTTTTCAATCCTCAGCTAATGCTTCTATCAGTTAGGCAAGTTAGCCATCATGTAGTGGCTTAATAAGTCAATATTTCAGCCTGCTGTCAATCAGCAATTAGTTATGCAAGTCAGCTGGACATGTAACACTTCATAGAAAAAAATTACTCCCATGAGTTTGACAGTTATAATGTAGCTGGAGTAAGGAGTCACTGCAGCCACTGAAATTTAAAGATTCAGGCACTCTTGGATATGCAGATACAATCATCTTATATTAAAAGGAATTATGGCTGCGAAAGGTGTTGGTAAACTTGCTCCTTACTAATAAAATGATGTTTGAGTATTTGATGCAATCAAAATATTTGTATATTCTAATAGTACACATGTAACATAGTTTTTGTGTGTGTCTGTTCCAGCGAGGTCAGTTGTGGACGGCCTGTGCCGACTCAGGGGAGCTGTGTCTCTGGCACACTAACAACCACAGACGTCCATCCAAGAGAATCTCCCTGCCAGGAAGTTCAGGAGTCACCTGTATGATTCGAGTCAAGGACCAGGTCAGCTATGATACAAGAGTGGTAACATGTAATGTGTGTTAAGTGCTTATTGAGCAAGGAGTTAATAATGGAGAATATTCCAAACTGTAGCTGCGGTTTGTTGCCCATATTTTTTTTTTTTTAAGTGGTCATGAATTTTTAGGTAAAATGTGTAACTCAAACAAGGTTTTTTTTTTAATTTAGTCTGTATCTGTGTCGGGGTCCCTTTTATTTTCACCTTTTTTCCCTTCTTCAATCATCACTTATCCACTTCCACCTTTCCTCGATGCTCTGTCCTCTGCTCAGATCTGGGTGGGCTGTCGAGGCCGGAGCAGTCTCCGAGGTCAGTGTGACGGTCAGCTGAGAAGCCAGGTGTTGGTGATGGACCCAGAGAGTCACATTGTGGCAAAGGAGCTGCAGGCCCACTCAGACAGCATCCAGACGCTTTGCTCTGCTGAGGATCGCTACGTCCTGAGTGGCTCTGCACGCCGTGATGGCAAGATCGCCATCTGGAAAGTCGAGTAGAGAACAGAGGAAAAAACACAAATGAGGAACGTGTGGAGCAGAGAAAAGAAAAAAGGCTCTTGTGAGTACATAAACAACACATGGAAAATGTTTGCCCTTTGAGTATTTGACTGTATCAACATGATTATCATGTGGGAGGTTGACACGATGAAGGGTGGAGACAGGAGGACAAAAGAATGAAAATGAAGAATTCTTTTCCCTCACTTGGCAGAGAATCATTCAGTGGCCATATTTCAATGGTTACTGAAAAATGCCAGTAACAGTGTCCCTTAAAGATGACAATTTAAACAATATGTACTGTATGGGACAAAGATTTGGTTTCTGACACTGGTCTCATACTATGAAGAGCAGCTCTTTTTCTTCTTGGAAGTAAATGTATGTACATAAGATGTGAAAAAAGGTCTGTGCCTTCTCAACGGTATGTTTTATTTTAAAAAGCTGATTTAGTCTAGATGTCTACAGCATTAAGACATTGAAAAGCCACAATATATTTGTTATTCATGTTTCATTGTCAAGCACTGATAATAAATTAAACTTTCAGGATTTCTAATGTCATGTTTGTGTGTGAGCCTGTGTGCAGTCATGCTCTCAGTTGCTTACTTTTTGTCACCTTCAACAAAAGACATGAACCAACATCGAACACAAAAAAGTTGGTACTTTACTTATTAGTTTGAGGTCATCATCATCAATCTTAAAATTCCTTGTTAGTAAAAATACAACGAGCTGGAACACAACAAATATTTTCTGGATTATTTATTGTTGACTTTCAGTAATTATTACCTTTTTTATTTTGGTAAAAGAATTTAGGCAAAGAATGTTAATATAGTGTTTACATTAAAAGACAGTTGAAGCTATAAATACATAGATCAAAGTAACATAGATGAAAGGTGAACTGGGTATGGTCCTCCAGGTTTGCAGCATGCTGTTTAGGAATGATGCTTTCATGTTTGTGCACAGATGGATGAATAGAAGAGCTTCTCTGGTCTCAGTAGTATAATTCCTGATCAAACCAACCTGAGAGATCACAAGCCACAGATTAATGAATGCTGAATAGATGTAGTAGATGTTGATAATGACTGATTGATGGATGTTAAATGGTTAGAAGGAAGAATAAAGAGTCTTGGCTTACTTCCTGGATATCTTCTGACTCCTAACTTCCTGATCTCATCATAGACAAAGATTAAAATACCGTATGGAAGAGGAACAAACCACCATTGGACTCTGTAGAGAAAACACAACACAGCAATATTAAGCCACAGGCTTCGACTACTTTTTAAATCTCATATGGTAAAAGCAATGAATCAGATGGAAAAATGACTGTGGGTTCCATATTTATGATGTTTTAAGTAAAATTTATATTATCAGAATTTACAACACATACCACTTTTTTCCATCTAATCCAATCTGAGCTTTGATTTCAGATGGTGGCCATGTGAATGAGGCTCTGTGTGCTTTTACCTGATAGGCATGAAATTGAAGATATTGGGCATTCCAGGGCAGTAACAAAGCAGATTACCGAGGCAGAGCTGGAAGACTATGGCACTGACCAGGACACGGTTCCTGCACAAAAATAAACACATCAGTAACCAGATTGGATCTTGTTACCATCAGAAGCAGATTAATGAACCACCTGCTCATAAACAGCAGCTATACGTAGCTTTTTTTTTTTGTATCTGGCTCTACTTGTTCGCAAACCGTTCCAAATACGTAACAGCAAAATCTAGCTTTTTTTTTTTTTATTTTAAGTGACTTCAAGACCAGCGACAGGGAAACCATTGTGGAATAAAGTGTGAACATTCTCTAGACGTCACAAGTTAAATAATGGGATTTTTTCTGCACTTCCCATTCTGCCACCAACTGTGTGAGTGTAGCATAAGCCCTGAAGAATTAACCCTGTAAATGTTAATGGTCTCACAAACATTATGCAGAGTTATTAGAAATGGGCCTTTACTGACCTGAAGAAGCCTTGCTGGAAAACGGAGAGACGCCGAGTTTTCCTGATCAGCACATCTGAAATCTGACAGATCTCTATACTGACGAAAAATACAGTGTAGCATGTATACTCCTGGTACAACCGCTGACTGAAAGTCTGTGGGCAGAGGAGAGGACATAAGGGAGGAGTTATTTGGTTTCTACGCTGATAAAAATACAAAAATATACCACTGGAGACAAATATGTGTTTAAAAGGGACCCAAAGGAAGGATCTCAAGTCTGTTCTAACCCATTCTTGTCCATAGCCGTCCTGTAAGTCTTGAAGATGAACGTCCTCCCACTGAGAACGGAGGCCGACACACAAAAGTGGAAACCAGCCCTCCTGGGCCATGGCTGTGAAATAATCTGTAAAACCTGCAAAGGACTGGATGGCTCCTAAAACGAGAGAGAAAGAAGAAACGAAAAATGGGTCAATACTATTTTAAGAGCATATATGTCAGAGGGCACATGAGGTACTGGCTCAGTCTCCCCACAGGGAGTGCGCTCTGGTCTTATCTGCTTAGCTGACTGTGCATACACTCATAGAACTGGATACGCATTCAGGTAACTTTTATGTGCGTCATTTTTGTGTCTGAGTGAACAAAGTATTCAGCTCGATGTAACTGAGGTTA